>NC_092286.1:10913235-10930735 GCF_036320965.1 Panulirus ornatus
CATGCTACTGTAAGCAAATAAGCGATCACAGGCTTTAAGGGAACTACCCTCTATGATGAAAGCAGCATCTTGGCCAAAATAAGAAAAAAAAAAGGATTAAAAACTGCAAACATTGCGCCACTCCTTCGAACTCACTCTGAAAGTGGCATTTTTTATTTATTCTTTCATATCCAGAGCAGATCTGTTCCCTGGGGGGTTTGCTGGCACCACACGCCGTTGTGTGGCCATCTGTTTTTTGTTTTTTTTTTGACCTTGCTGAGCGTTACTGAAACGTCTGAATTATAGACGAAAGACATGAATGTGTCTGTCTTTCGCAGAAGAGGTGAAGGGAGTTTGACTTGTTCTAATCTAATCTTTCGTGATTTTTTTTCTCTGTCATTTTTCCTTTCTTCAACGGCTTAGATCATGTGCCAGAAAAACAGCAGGGAACAGATCCACTGTTACACTCTATATATGTACATCTGTGAAGCTGAAAATATATCACTGAGAGAGAGAGAGAGAGAGAGAGAGAGAGAGAGAGAGAGAGAGAGAGAGAGAGAGAGAGAGAGAGAGAGAGAGAGAGAGAGAGAGAGAGAGAGAGAGAGAGAGAATATGTCACACGGAGGTACGGACGTGGGAGGTTGCCAGGGATGGGATAGGGGGTAGTACAAAACAGGTTGGCTGGGTGTGGGATACAAGGTGTACACGAGAAATACCCAGGTCTTGGTGTCTGCCCGGAGAGGAACTTAGAAAATTGTATCACTACAGTGTGTGTGTGTGTGTGTGTGTGTGTGCGTGTGTGTGTGTGTGTGCGTGTGTGTGCGTGTGTGTGTGTGTGTGTGTGTGTGTGTGTGTGTGTGTGTGTGTGTGTGATGTGGAGGAGTGCTGGAGTGTACTTTTGTGGCACTACAGTCCGACGTGGCTATGATGGCGGGGGTAAGGCAGCAATAATTAATGCCCTACAGGTAGGGATGATCACTAGGGGGGAGAGGGGGAGGAGGGGGGAGGGGAGAGGGGGGGGGGAAGATTTTTATTCCTGGCACCTCTGCTATCCTTCCCCCCCACCTTTCCCCTCCTCCCTTGCTGTCTCAGTCACCTGCAACACTGTGTTCCTCTGACCTTTAATTTTCTACTTAAAGTCCTTCTATTCTTCTGTATTTGTGTCTTGATCAAGTGTTTGGTACATATATATATATATATATATATATATATATATATAGATCATATATTCATTAATTGATTATTTCCAGCTAATGTCCACCTGTGTGCTGTCTCGTGTCACCGACTGCGTTGCTAGCCGTCTTTTAATGTACGTATGGGTGGGAGAGGAGGCGTCACCGCGTAGCAGGAGAGGAGAGGAGAGGAGAGGAGGAGGTAAGAGACAGCATTGATATGTGAAGGAGTGGAGGGAGAGGGATTAAGACTGGGAGAGATTACCACGGAAGGACGTGGGCAGAGCTGCGTGTTAGAGCAGTGACCTGGGGGGTGAGGTGCAATGCAGAGCCAAAGGAGCCAAGTGCTGGGCAGTGCCGTATGTGGGATGCGGGACAGATCAGAGGCTGAGGTGTGGAATCATACGAATCCACAGGTTAGGTGCAGGTTAGAGGAGATCGCTGGGACTAGGCCTAGAGAGAGATGCAGGACAGAGCTATAAGTGGAGAGACAAGACAGTACCACAAGTGGAGAGAGAGAGAGAGAGTGAGAGATAAGGAGGAGATGATGAAAAAAAAAAACACACACACCCTAATGGTGAAGTTCGGGAGGAGGAGGAGGAGGAAGAGAGAGAGATGTAGTACACCTTACCTGCTGTTGAGCCAGCAGTAGATCATTGGGTTATACATGGAGTTGGACATGGCCAGCCAGTAGATGGCCAAGTAGGTCTCCTGAATGTAGTCGGTGTGGGCGATCTCTGGCACCTGCGGTGGTGACGCAACACATGGCCATCAACACGTCAGTGGCAGGAGATAACAGATAAGAAAAAAAAGATAAAAAAAAGATAGACCAATGATAGGAAAAAAATAGACACAGTCTGTACTCATTTACCTCAATAAGTATCCATTCTGAAGTGAAGGTTTGCAAGTCCCATAAGAAAGTCATTATCTGGCCATAAACACAATTAATTAACAAGCTCTAAACGCTTAAAGATAAAGTAATTAGTTCTAAGTGAGATACATAATCTGGTTCTCCTATTTCTTTATAATGACGCTAAGTGATTTGATAAGAGATGGTTACGGGGGCTCCTTTCGAACCATCGGATCGCCTATATCACAAAGACTATAATGAAAATACGAAGATTATGTATTATGCTGTATCACACAAGTTGATACAAGGAGTTACAGGCACTTAGTAACGTCATCACATGGTTGTCACAAGCTGTTACACCTCATTCATGTGTGACAAGCTGGCTCCAGAAGCCATTACGTGTTACCTTATCAACAAAGTTATAAAACACGTTTAAGATATATATATATATATATATATATATATATATATATATATATATATATATATATATATATATATATATATATATATATATATATATATATATGTTGCCACGACATTCTATTGTACATGTCAAAAGGGCAGTAACAAGGAAAACTTATGGGCCAATAAATTCTTAATGTACCAACAGATTACGACGGGGGGTAAAAAAAAAAAAGAAAATTAAGAAAAGAAAAAATCAGAGGAAGGAAAAATGGTTTTCTATACCCGGGCCTCTCAAAAGTTGCAAATTCAATACGTCCTTTTAAAACTCCTTCAGCCAAGCACCTTGTTACCATCTGTCATCGCCAACAACAAAGTTTGACAATGGTTGGGGGGGTGGGGGGAAATTTTTATTGATGTTGCAAATTTGTTCCCTCTCACCAATGAGGAAATTTACTGACGGACTTTCTTTCTTCTTTTTTTCCCCCTCCTCCTCCTCCTCTTTCCTGTCATGGGAAAATAGTCTGGTGAAGTAAAGCCTTTTCCTTCTCATTTATCTTTTTTTTTTTTCCTACAATCCGTCTAGACGATTTGACACTGTTCTTGTGTGGGTTCTGTCGTTATCTATCATACCTCTCTTATCTGTTATCTCTCTTATCGTTGATGGATATCATGGTCATCGTCTGCTCTCGTGTGTCTTTGCCTCAAAGCACACGTCTCCAGGGGCTTGTACGATGTGGGGTGGAAAAAGGGGGGAAGTCGAATTAGCGACGTAAGGAAGTGGTCGGGAGAGCAGACGTACGATGAAAACGGGAAGGAGGAAGAATAGAAAAAAGATTTATAAGTAAATAAACCATAAGTATCACTACAAGGAAGCGTATTGAAAGTTATATTCTTCGTTAGTGTCTTTGATGCTGCTCTTTGGATTAGTTCCTCTCCAGAGCGTCACCCTTAGCCCAAACGTTTGTCTGTGGCATATATATATATATATATATATATATATATATATATATATATATATATATATATATATATATCATCATTACCCTTGGATCCTTCTCTTTTCCCAGAGTCTCCAAGGCTGCGCTACACTCAGTAGCAGGGATGGGATGGACTCCTTTGAAGCGAGCGGATCCTTCAGGACATTGCCCTCAGCTCAGCCAACTGACGGTAACCCAGCCTCACCCAGACGGAGACTTTTCACTCGCGGTGTAACCTCAAGTCCACCGAGTGTGTTTCCTTGCGCTACCTCGCTAACGCGGGAGACAGCGACAAAGCAAAATATTGATAATATATATATATATATATATATATATATATATATATATATATATATATATATATATATATATATATATATACATACGTGTGTACCTATAACTCACCAAATTGGAGAGGATAAAGTAGGCGTGATAAGGCAGCCAACATATGGCAAAGATGGTCACCACCACGATCATCATCTTCACCACCTGCAAGAACCACATGGTTACATTCAGCTGGCAAATATCTCTCACCTTCTTTAGCTGTGGTAATACAGGAAGGAGGGAGGGGTGGGGTAGCTGGCCTAAAGTTAGCTTTTTAACTCTAGAGGTAAGTTGGGTAAGAAGTGTAATAACACGGGGAAGGGGGATATAGAGATATGAAGGTAAACACATAGGAGTATGTGTTTCCAAACTGGGTATTTGACTCTGATCAGAGGAACTTGGTTAGGTTTTAGGGACGACAGTGAGAAACAACACAGCATTTGGATTTCTTTTGAGGTATGTGTATCTTTGGAATATGATTATGATGGATGGAAAGAAATGGGATTATAATTGATAAAAGAGGGTAAACCTGATACAACACACACACACACACACACACACACACCGTCTTCCTGCGGTACACAGGAGGGTCGGTATACACAAGCCTTGGCTGTGGACTTGAGATGGCATTACTTCAAAATCGCTGTCATAGACACACACGATTCTTTGCATTCCAAATGATCTTCAAAATCTAATTCAATTCCCCCCCCCCCCAAAAAAAAAAATGTTATATTGACTAGATCCTCTTTTTAACGATCTTATTTTGCCCTTAATTTTGAGTTTAGAATAATACTTAAGAGATAAGAGAGAATCTTATATGACAGAAAAGAAAATGGGAGTGTGAATTACATTCCAAATGATCCTCAAAATCTAATTCAATCACAACTAATGAATAAAACTATATTGACTAGTTCCTCAGCTCAATGACCTTATTTCACCCTTATATCTGAGTTTAGAACACCATTATTGGAACAAAAAAAAAGGAGAATCTTAAATGACTGAAAAGAAAATGGAAATTTCTGAAAAAAATAAATAAGCGAATCAAAGAAAATGTATGTATGTAAAGGGGTAACTTTACCTTTCGTTTAGACCTAATGCTCTCCACCTGCCTGGGCGTCTGCTCGCCGATACTACGGCTGCCCCAGAGCGTCATGCCGATGCGGGCGTAGGTGAAACCCATGAAGAGTAGAGGCACTATGTACGTCAGCACCATCAGCGCCACAGAATGGCTGCGGGAGGAAGGAGAAACAAAGGCGACGTCAGGATCTCGTCTTGACCAAGAACGGTCGACGGGAACTCTACGACTACTGCTGTATCTACTACTACTTCTACTTACTGCTGCTGCTACTACTACTACTACTACTACTACTACTACTACTACTACTACTACTACTACTACTACTACTACTACTACTGCTATTACTACTACTACTACTACTACAACTACTACTACTACTATTACTACTACAACAACAACAACAACTACTACTACTACTACTACTACTACAACTACTAACACTACTACTACTTCTACTATTACTACTACTACTATTACTACTACTACTATTACTACTACCACTACAACTACTAACACTACTACTACTTCTACTATTACTACTACTACTATTACTACTACTACTATTACTACTACCACTACAACTACTACTACTACTACTACTACTACTACTATTACAACAACAACAACAACAACAACAACAACTAGTACTACTACTACTTACAATTACTACTACTACTACAGGTGGCTGTCTGCCCTGTCATGAGGACGCCAACACAGCACAACACCAGCGGGACAAAAAGAGGCGTGAGTCGGGGTATGGCAGGGGTTACTGATAACGTCAGCAGGGACGTCAGCTTTAGCGTCAGCACCCATCCTCAGAGCCACCAGGGGGGGGGGGGTTTAAAGGAGGACTCATACCACCCGGGGTGAACAGGCAAGCTCCAAAGGTTGAACGTCAGCTGCCACAGATGGATGTCCTGATGCTGACGGGTGGACGTCAGCCCTATGTGTTCACAGTATTGACGTCAGCCCTACGTGTTCACAGTATTGACGTCAGCCCTACGTGTTCACAGTATTGACGTCAGCCCTGTGTTCACAGAATTGACGTAAGCCCTATGTGTTCACAGTATTGACGTCAGCCCTACGTGTTCACAGTATTGACGTCAGCCCTACATGTTCACAGTATTGACGTCAGCCCTATGTGTTCACAGTATTGACGTCAGCCCTACGTGTTCACAGTATTGAAGTCAGCCCTATGTGTCAGTATTGACGTCAGCCCTGTGTTCACAGTATTGACGTAAGCCCTATGTGTTCACAGTATTGACGTCAGCCCTACGTGTTCACAGTATTGACGTCAGCCCTAGGTGTTCACAGTATTGACGTCAGCCCTACGTGTTCACAGTATTGACGTCAGCCCTACGTGTTCACAGAATTGACGTCAGCCCTACGTGTTCACAGTATTGACGTCAGCCCTACGTGTTCACAGTATTGATGTCAGCCCTACGTGTTCACAGTATTGACGTTAGCCCTACGTGTTCACAACATTGAAGTCAGCCCTGTGTCAGTATTGACACAGTATTGACGTCAGCCCTACGTCATTTACCTCAAAACTCCATCATTTATCTCCTCACTCCATCATTTACCTCAAAACTCCATCATTTATCTCCTCACTCCAGCATTTACTTCAAAACTCCATCATTTATCTCACTCCATCATTTACGTCAAAACTCCATCATTTATCTCCACACTCCATCTTTTACCTCAAAACTCCATCATTTACCTCCTCACACCATCATTTACCTCAAAACTCCATCATTTATCTCCTCACTCCATCATTTACTCCAAAACTCCATCATTTATCTCCTCACTCCATCATTTATCTCCTCACTCCGTTATTTATCTCCTCACTCCATCATTTACCTCCTCACTCCATCATTTATCTCCTCACTCCATCATTTACCTCAAAACTCCATCATTTATCTCCTCACTCCATCGTTTACCTCAAAACTCCATCATTTATCTCCTCACTCCATCATTTACCTCAAAACTCCATCATTTATCCCCTCACTCCATCATTTACCTCAAAACTCCATGATTTATTTCCTCACTCCATCATTTACCTCCTAACTCCATCATTTATCTCCTCACTCCATCATTTACCTCAAAACTCCATCATTTATCTCCTCACTCCATCGTTTACCTCAAAACTCCATCATTTATCTCCTCACTCCATCATTTACCTCAAAACTCCATCATTTATCCCCTCACTCCATCATTTACCTCAAAACTCCATAATTTATTTCCTCACTCCATCATTTACCTCAAAACTCCATCATTTATCCCCTCACTCCATCATTTACCTCAAAACTCCATCATTTATCCCCTCACTCCATCATTTACCTCAAAACTCCATGATTTATTTCCTCACTCCATCATTTACCTCAAAACTCCATCATCTATCTCCTCACTCCGTCATTTATCTCTTCACTCCATTATTTACCTGAAAACTCCATCATTTACCTCAAAACTCCATCATTTATCTCCTCACACCATCAATTACCTCAAAACTCCGTCATCTATCTCTTGACTTCGTCATTCATCTCCTCACTCCATCATTTACCTCAAAACTCCATCATTTATCTCCTCACTCCATCATTTATCTCCTCACTCCATCATTTATCTCCTCACTCCATCATTTATCTCCTCACTCCATCATTTATCTCCTCACTCCGTCACTGGGCCTCGCATCACCACAAGTTCCCTCATGATTAAAAGTTCATCACCATCAAGTTCAGCCAACACAGAGCCAGCCGCTTAATCAGACGATACCTCACGATGCTTAAAGTAATCACCTGGTGATTAATCAGACGATACCTCACGATGCTTAAAGTAATAATCACCTGGTGATTAATCAGACGATACCTCACGATGCTTAAAGTAATCACCTGGTGATTAATCAGACGATACCTTACGATGCTTAAAGTAATAATCACCTGGTGATTAATCAGACGATACCTCACGATGCTTAAAGTAATCATCACCTGGTGATTAATCAGACGATACCTCATGATGCTTAAAGTAATAATCACCTGGTGATTAATCAGACGATACCTTACGATGCTTAAAGTAATCACCTGGTGATTAATCAGACGATACCTCATGATGCTTAAAGTAATAATCACCTGGTGATTAATCAGACGATACCTCACGATGCTTAAAGTAATCACCTGGTGATTAATCAGACGATACCTCACGATGCTTAAAGTAATCATCACCTGGTGATTAATCAGACGATACCTCACGATGCTTAAAGTAATAATCACCTGGTGATTAATCAGACGATACCTCACGATGCTTAAAGTAATAATCACCTGGTGATTAATCAGACGATACCTCATGATGCTTAAAGTAATAATCACCTGGTGATTAATCAGACGATACCTTACGATGCTTAAAGTAATCACCTGGTGATTAATCAGACTCTCCCACCCACCCAAAAGAAACACACACACACACACACACACACACACACACACACACACACACTCACACACACAGAGGAGCAGAAAATATTGTTACGTTCCTCTCACACCACACCGGAGAAAATGATTTGATATTGTGTGTGTGTGTGTGTGTGTGTGTGTGTGTCCCTCCTCCCCTAAGGGTGGAGGACCTCGTCATTATCCCAGGTTTGGGATATCTTGTAACGAGCCGCTTTGGATCTTGTTTTCATTCTCCACTAATAGTTTTCTCGCTACTCGCTATCAAGATCTTGTCTTAACTAATTTGCTAAGGCTGTACCTCCATATTTCGCCAAATGGCGTCCTAGCTTCGTCTCTTCGATGTTTATCAACTGACTGTTATATTTCTCTCTTGTGTCTCTCCTAATGATGTGATTATTACACGAAAGTGCACTTGGGAACTTTTCGTGTTTTATCTTCCCCTTGGACTCACAGGAATATCTTGATCACGCGCAAAATTGTGATCCTTTCTAATATATATATATATATATATATATATATATATATATATATATATATATATATATATATATATATATATATATACTATTATATCTTTTCCCTCCAGTCAATCGAGGCGTCAAATGTTGTATATGTGGAACTCATAACTTGCTGGCAATGGTTTGCAAATATCTGTCGTACCCTACATATATGTATATACACAAAAATAAAAAGAGGATACGTTTCCCCCCGTGACTTTGAAATTGAATTTGAATACTAGTCTGAAAGCAAATGTGGACATTTACCGAGTATTCAATGCTGTAAAACCGACTGTAGCATTCCAATGTTTCCCACAGAATCCACTCGACCCAGTGCCTCCGGAATCATCTATATTGTCTTTATTGTCTCTATTCTTTTTCAATCCCACCATCACGGTAGCCAAACACTCTGGTTTGAACGGAGGTTTGCCGTGTTTATTCTTAAAAAGCCTTTTGGTACCGATCTCATGTATGATAATCAAGTTATTTTCAGCTTTTAAGATTAAATATGGGTCATTCAAATACTTTTTTTTTTCATATACATTTTCCTAATGCACGGCACGGTTTACAAACCTCGATGGGCTATCCAGAGATATTCAAACTCTCAAAGTATATATCATCATACGAGCTTTAACATTCTGAATGTACTTTTCTTTTTTTTTAAGCTAGTATCCCAGTGTATTGAGAGCGTTCATGTTCTTCCCGTTTTCATATAATCTCCGGCTATTTTTTTCTTCCTTGTGCTCCTCCACTGGCATTTATTTTCTCTCTCTCTCTCTCTCTCTCATAATCCTAGCATCTCTCCCCTACGTCACGTAACACACACACACACACACACACACATACACACACACACACACACACACACACACACACACATACGCGCGCGCGCGCGCATGCTATACTCCCGCAGGCTAAACTCACGTAGGCTATCCTCCCGCAGACTATCTTCCCGCAGGCTACACTCACACAGGCTATCCTCCCGCAGGCTATACTCCCGCAGGCAACACTACCGCAGGCTACATTCCCGCAGGCTATCCTCCCGCAGACTATACTCCCGCAGGCTACACTCACACAGGCTATCCTCCCGCACGCTACACTCACGCAGGCTATCCTCCCGCAGGCTATACTCACGCAGGATACACTCCCGCAGGCCACACTCCCGCAGGCTACACTCACACAGGCTATCCTCCCGCAGGCTATCCTCCCGCAGGCTACATTACTCACATGTATTCGGAGTAGCTGTTCCCCGAGTCTCCGTCAGGCCAGGCGCCGTAGCAGACGATCCTCTCCCCCCCGTCCTTGAGCGGCAGCGCCGCCGTGGTGAAGTACAACATGTTGGGCATGGAGACCCCGGTCGACGACATCCAGATGCACACCACGATCAAGATGGTCGTCTTCCGTCCCATGCGGGGTCGTAAGGGGTGCATGATGGCTATGTATCTGTGAGGGAGAGAGAGAGAGAAGGGGTTTGTGGTTAAGTTATTACGGGAGAGAGACGTGGTCAGTTATGGGCACCTGTAGGTAATCAGGGGTTGTGGTTAGTGAAGGGAAAGAGATGTGGTGGTCAGTTATGGGTACCTGTAGGAAATCAGGGGTTGTGGTTAGTGAAGGGAAAGAGATGTGGTGGATAGTTACGGGAGAGAGGGAGAGAGAGAGAGGTGGTGGTCAGTTATGGGAGAGAGAGGTGGTTAGTCATAGGGGAGAGACGTTTTTAGTTATGAGGGTGAGAGGTGGTTAGTTATGGGAGTGAGAGGTGGTGATTGATGGTAGATAGAGATGGTGAGTTACGGGTGAGAGACGTGGTTAGTTTTGGGAGTGAGAGGGGGGGCTAGTTATGGGAGTGAGAGGTGGTGATTGATGGTAGATAGAGATGGTGAGTTACGGGTGAGAGACGTGGTTAGTTTTGGGAGTGAGAGGGGGGGCTAGTTATGGGAGTGAGAGGTGGTGGTTAGTGATGCTAGAAAGAGATGGTGAGTTATGGGAGACAGACGTGGTTAGTTAGGAGAGTGAGAGGTGGTTAGTTCAGGGGGAGAGAGAGAGAGAGAGAGAGAGAGAGAAGTGAATGGTACTAGTTAATGGTCATGTGTCTGCGGTGTGGTGGTAGAGGAGACAGATTAATCATGCTTACATGGGTTAGAGACAACACAAAAAAAAACCCCCACATCAAGTGTATATTCAACTACAATCCTACGCCATATATTACCCTACCTCATACATCATTATGAGGCCAGATACGCAACACTCATAATGAGAGTGGCAAATCCATTCGCCCAAACCCTCATTTAATCAACTTAACGGCTCAGATGTGAGCCCAAATCCACATCATTCCTCGGGCGCCTAATTAACAGTAATTAGATTAAAAAAAATACATACATATAAATCCAATCGCATTAAAATATAAATATATAATAATTCCTTGATCGTGTTCATTTGTCAATAGGTTGCAAATATTGATAGGCATTTTGTGGAGTCTGTATTACCATTCGTCCAGACATTTTTGGTGGTGAGGGGGGCACACGTTCACGTACGTTCTAAAACCGTGTCCGTGGACGTGCCCTGACGTCCGTGGCCATTCCATGATGCCTCTGGACACAGATATCCCCAGGCGTGTCTGTGGACACACATATATCCCCAGACGTGTCTGTGGACACATACATATATCCCCAGGAGTGTCTGTGGACACACATATATCCCCAGACGTGTCTGTGGACACATACATATATCCCCAGGAGTGTCTGTGGACACACATATATCACCAGGCGTGTCTGTGGACACACATATATTCCCAGGCGTGTCTGTGGACACACATATATCCCCAGGTGTGTCTGTGGACACACATATATCCCGAGGCGTGTCTGTGGACACACATATATCCCCAGGTGTGTCTGTGGACACACATATATCCCGAGGCGTGTCTGTGGACACACATATATCCCCAGGCGTGTCTGTGGACACACATACATCCCAGGCGTGTCTGTGGACACACATACATCCCCAGGCGTGTCTGTGGACACACCCTCTGTTTTGCCCAGTGTCCTAGAACGAACGAACCCCAAGTGTCCCTTGGACGTCAGGCCGGCGTCTTTGGGGGGATGTCACCCTGGTGGTGGTGTGGGTGTGGACATCACCTCGTGTCCGTCGACCTACACCAGAGGGGCCGGTGAGGGACACGACACACACACACACACACACACACACACACACACACACTGTGTTTATACAGGAATGATCGACGTCAATTGTTAATCTCACGGGGTCAGTGTTTACCAGAAGCAGCACATCACAGTAATGGTCGAGAGAGGGATTCCAACTGAACAAACAGTTATATATATATATATATATATATATATATATATATATATATATATATATATATATATATATATATATATATATATATAAACCAGCCTCAAGCTATGTCTGGAGTTTTAACATGTAAACATCTTCTTTCTTCGCCAGTAACAGACCACCACAGCCAGTGACTATCTCCAGCTCGGGTCCGTAATGACGAAAATATCAACGTATTGAATTCTAGGCTCACTTGGTTTACGGCACAGAGCTCTGGGGTTTACTTAGTTTACGACGTTGGACTTTGGGGTTTACTAAGTCTACGATGAAAAGGGGGTAAAACTCGTCTCCCATTTTTTTTTTTTAATGGTGATATTACCACACGAACTACAGGCAAAAGCCGATGGATAATCCAACACCATTTGTCATCACATAATCTTTCTCTTCTCTTCGGTACAGATCAATATCCTCTCCTCACATGTTCGCCAGAGGCAACAGGGAACAGAGTCTTGCGAAGGCAAACTGGTGTGCATACATAACGTGTATACTCATGTGTATACGTGCACGCAGGCAGAATTTGCATACATGGAAAAATACGTTCGTATCTTAACGCATCACCCCGTTTCCTGTTTTAGACCTATTCTCATTCCTGATCACAGTCTCGACCTATTCTGGAAAATGCAGTACACATTTGCATATTCCTCCCCCCCCCCCTGGCCATCCCAACCCCCAACCCAACCCCCAACCAGCCCCAAAACACACACACACACACACACACACACTCACACACACACACATTTGCATATTCTCCTACACACCTCTCCCCGTCGACTTTTGGTGGCCACACATTTTTATAAGGCCCGCGACAACACGTTGCTGCTTAAGATAACAAGGTTTGGGGGGGAGGTGGGGGATGTATGTACACCAGTTCTTTCTTTCGTTCCCGATTCTGCAGAAGGCCAGTGTGGAGGAGGAGCCTCACCGGGTCTATTGTTATACCTCGGGTGGGGTGGTGGGGGTCTCTCCCTCGGGCCGTTGGGTGCTACTTACTGCCTTCGTGTTCTGAAGGAGGAAGTGGAGGAAGAAGTGGGAGGGAGCGTGTATCGACCTCTCGCGCTTTCGCGTGCACAGGGATGGGGGGGGTGGGTGGCGCCCCCACGCCCCTCCTCTTCCGGCCGGCCTTAATAATACGCCCCCGTGCATATATGGGGCTACGAGGTCGTACCTATCAGAAAACCACGACAAACTCCACACCGGGCCGTTTTCTCCCATAAGTCCCCTCTGTACGTACTCACTCCCCTCCTGTGTTGTCCCAGGGGGGGGGGGGGACCAACAGCGGGGTTGCGACGCCAAAGAACCTGCTCAGCCCAAACCTCTCACCTCCTCCTCCTCCTGCCCCGCCAAACAACGAGGACGTCCCATGCAATCCAATGAAGACATGAGATTATGGGAGGCTCTGCACTCCTGCCGGAGCGAGTTGACCCGTAGAGCGAAATTCGTGGCGGCTTCCCCCCCCTCAGAGAGAGAGAGAGAGAGAGAGAGAGAGAGAGAAAGAGAGAGAGAGAGAGAGAGAGAGAGAGAGAGAGAGAGAGAGAGAGAGAGAGAGAGAGAGAGAGAGAGAGAGACTTGTACTACTACTACTACTACTTCGACGACTGCCTTTCTTGAAGGGTTCATCGTAGACTTGTAGCAGATCCTAGACTGGGCTCGCTGCTTGGACTGGGGGCCATAAGCTCCGTATTGAGAACAGGACATCACCTTACGACGTGGGTTTATCTTGCACACACAGACGGGAGCTGATCTCAGCTTCGCCTCGTGCGTTCGCGTCCCGCCACTCTCCTTTCCCCTTGGCTTGCTGGTAATCATTAAAAAAAGAGATTTGGTGCCGCCTAATCCTTCCAATCCTCAGTCGATTCTAAACCCACGAAAGATTAGCAAGTTTTATATCAACCTCCATCCGTCCTAATTATCAAACTTTGTATGAATCCCCCAGCCTACTGCCCTCCCTTCCTTACCCCTTCCACTCTCCCCAACCTCCCGCCTTCCCTCCCCTTCCCCTTCCCCTTCCCTTCCCCTTCCACTCTCCCCAGCCTACCGGCCTCCCTTCCCCTTCCCCTTCCCTTCCCTTCCACTCTCCCCAACCTCCCGCCTTCCCTCCCCTTCCCCTTCCCTTCCCTTCCCCTTCCACTCTCCCCGGCCTACCACCCTCCCTTCCCCTTCCCCTTCCCCTTTCCCTTCCCTTTCCCCTTCCCCTTCCCTTCCACTTTCCCCAGCTTACTGCCAACGCCGTTCTGTACACACTATCATCTCACACTCTATCACACCCTTCAACATCACCTCACGACCGACCGACCAACTACCTCCCTCCTCCCTCACCATCAAAACACCATCACCACATCATCGCCTCCCCCCTCACATCACTATCACACCCCCCCTCACCATCATCAGTTACCAACTGGAATAAACGGAAAAAAAAGACTTTGAAAACTTTAAAAAAAAAAGAGAATCTAACTTTGTAGTCACCAAAACCTCAGCTCATCCATAATCGTGTTAGGGTAATATATTCCCCCTCCCCTCGTCTCCACAGCATGGCTCCCACGGAAGAAATATGAAACACAGACACACACACACACACACTTCACCTTATCTCCACTGCAATCGCCAAAAGATAACCTTGAGACATTTCACAGCGATAATCAAACACGCAGTAGCCACCATAACTTTCTCTCTCTCTCTCTCTCTCTCTCTCTCTCTCTCTCTCTCTCTCTCTCTCTCTCTCTCTCTCTCTTTGCCTCCTCATTAGCGCATCGGTGGACGGAGGGCATTGCAACAAGGACCAGCATAACAACCACTGATCATTACCGGTTTAATCACCTCATTAGTCTTTGACGATTACCGACCTCAAAGGGATCTAGGATAACCTGAGGCAACCCGTGAAACGATTATTCTCACGTCCAATAATCACTGTTTCAACGAGCGAGCGATTATCAGTGTGGCGATTATCACCGATAACATTCATCGCACGACCTCTACATTCACGAGTATCTTATCACTGAAACAAAATTTAGAAAAAAGAAAGAAAGAACCGCTGCACAAACTACTATTATCCTGCTTTGATAACCAGAAAGATAACACCTGTATGATAGCCATTACGATAACCAATTGTGATAATCAAGGTATCGTCATTATGATAACTGGTGTGATAACCAAAGGAATGCCTTCTCTGGATGATGGATGGTGATGGATGATATCATAAGAGGATGAGACTTCATAGGATGATGATGGATGATATCATAAGAGGATGATACAAAAAAAAAAGAGGGAGGTGCTACTTTAAGTGGATGAGGTCAGAGTGGATGCAGGAGAAAAAAGAAATGGAAGTGGACAGGTGGATGGGGGCGGAGTGGATGAAGTTGATAAAGCTAAAGTGGATGGCCAAGTGGACCTCAACAGATGACTGAGTGAGGCCTAGGAAGTGGAGGAGTGGATGAGAACAGAGTGCATGGGTAAAGGAAGCAGTGTGGAACTGGAAGAGGAATAGGATAAGACCAGGCTGGGTGGACAAAAATGTGGAGGTGGAAGAGGCGATGAGAACAGGGTGGATGTGGAAGGATAAAGGAGGGGGGGGGAAGGCAGTAGGGAAGTGGAAGAAAAGCGGATGTAAAAAGGGAGAACAGAGAGAGAGAGAGAGAGAGAGAGAGGAGAGAGAGAGAGAGAGAGAGAGAGAGAGAGAGAGAGAGAGAGAGAGAGAGAGAGAGAGAGAGAGAGAGAGAGAGAGATGAAAGAAAGTGGGAACCCACTTCAAGCCTCACTATACTGAGCATAATTCCAGTCACATCTCCGTTCTGAATGTCATTAAACCATTGGTTTTATTCACTGTGAATACTTAATTAACTAGGGATGCCACACCACACACCCTCCCAATCCCCAACCCTAATCCCTTCTTTCAACTGAGTAGGTACATGGTGGGGGGGGGAGGGATGAGGAGGTTGAGTATACGTGAGAGCAGTGAGAGAGATGTAAGGCAGAGAGAGAGATGTAAGAGAGAGAGAGAGAGAGAGAGAGAGAGAGAGAGAGAGAGAGAGAGAGAGAGAGAGAGAGAGAGAGAGAGAGAAGCAATCAGACAAAGAGAGAGAAGACAGAAAGATGAATATATATATATATATATATATATATATATATATATATATATATATATATATATATATATATATATATACAAACAGATAGATACACACAGAAAAACAGGAGCAGAACAATGTAGAGGAACGTACGAGGGGGAAAGAAAAAATAAGAGAATGGTCAAAAAGAAAAAGAGAAAATAAAAGAGGTGACTGTTGGAATTCATTAAGTGGGAATGTAGTGTGTGCAAGGAATTTAAATATTTTCAGGGAGGACCAATGTATGTGTGTGTGTGTGTGTGTGTGTGTGTGTGTGTGTGTGTGTGTGTGTGTGTGTTGGGGGGGGGGGGAGGGAGGGAGGGCGGGAACAATATTGAGTGTTGTCTACACGTTCTGCTGGTACGTATAGAGATGGTTTACGGACACACACACACACACACACACACACACACACGAGAGAGAGAGAGAGAGAGAGAGAGAGAGAGAGAGAGAGAGAGAGAGAGAGAGAGAGAGAGAGAGAGAGAGAGAGAGAGAGAGAGAGAGAGAGAGAGAGAGAGAGAGAGAGAGCGAATCACAACTATTATCTTTTGTGATGGCTTCTTGCACAGGTGGGGAGAGATAGTAAGAGCCGCTACATAACTGGTTTACTGGAAGAGAGAGAGAAGACCCGCTACATAGATGGTTTACTGGGAGAGAGAGGAAGACCCACTACATAGATGGCTTAGTGGGAAAGAGAGAAGAAGACACGCTACATAGATGGTTTACTCCACTACAGAGATGGTCTACTAAGTCGAAACACTGGGAGAGACGACACACACACACACACACCCACACCACCCTCCGCCCCACACACAAATGGCTGGCTTGCTCATCTTTCTGCTGCGGTGAAGAGGTTGGTAGCAGCTCAACTCACACACACACACACACACACACATCTTGCCGGACTCTCGAGACACCAAGACGCGGCAAAGCCCATTATTGGCTATTAGGGAGGTGGGAGGTAGGGGGCGCTTTGTGTAAACAATCAGCCCCATCCATACTCAGGAAAATCCTTCTCCCCCTCCTCCTCCTCCTCCTCTTCCTTTTCTAATCTCCCAAAGGTTCCCTGAGCATCGTGATGACATCCCCCTCCTCCTCCTTCTCCTCCTCTTCCTCCTCCTCCTCCTCTTCCTTTTCCTCCTCCTCCTCTTCCTCCTCTTTATTTTCTAATCTCCCAAAGGTTCCCTGAACATCGTGAGGACATCCCCCTCCTCCTCCTTCTCCTCCTCCTCTTCTTCTTCCTCCTCCTCCTCCTCCTCCTCGCCAAGTTTCCCCCCCACCTCGCACGTCAAAGTAGGACGGCTCACGCACCACCTCCGCG
>NC_092286.1:10933235-10973235 GCF_036320965.1 Panulirus ornatus
AGAAGAAGAAGAAGAAGAAGAAGAAGAAGAAGAAGAAGAAGAAGAAGAAGAAGAAGAAGAAGTTCTCCTGATATCACCACGAACCAAAGGAGGGACGAGAAAGAAGGAGGGACGAGGAAGGAGGAGGGACGAGGAAGGAGGAGGGAGGAGGGAAACGAAGGTGAGGGGGGGGGGTGTCGGTGGTTCGGTGTGGCGGGGGAAGAGGAGGAGGAGGAGGAGCAGCAGCGCCCCGCCGCTGAAAGAAAAATAAATAGGAGAAAAAAAAAACTGGATGATCCTTTCGCAAGAAGAAAAAGAAGAAGAAAAAAAATAATTTAGAAGAGAAAATAATGATCCCTTCGCCTTAGATTTCATTGATGGTGTTGGTAATTATCTTCAGGTATGGATTGGAGGTAATTATCTTCAGGTATGGATTGGAGGTAATTATCTTCAGGTATGGATTGGAGGTAATTATCTTCAGGTATGGATTGGAGGTAATTATCTTCAGGTATGGATTGGCGGTAATTATCCTTGACCATCTCATTGTGGGGGGGGGGATAACAAATAAGATAATCCCCTTGTCTTATAATATTTCATTTACGGTGTTGAGAATTACCTTTAGATATTAAATGGTACTGATCATCATCTTCGCCCCAAAATTCCGTTCCTAGTACTATGAATTACCTTTCGATTTGGATTAGCCTGAATTATCTTCGCTTCATTTCTATACATAATGTTAAGAATTACCTTTTGATATTAACTGGCATTAATCATTTTCGCCTAGATTTTTCCTTAGTGCTAAGAATTACTTTTAGACACTAATTATCGTTATAATAATTTTCGCTTAGGATTTTATTCCCGTTCTTAAGAATTACCTTTAAACATAATCATCGCGATCATTTTCGTCTCATCTTTTATTCCCATATACAGTAAGATATGAATTATATCAATATGATCATTCTCACCTCAAACGTCGTTTTCATCTGTCACGAATTACATTTAGACATTAAATACCAATAATGATTTTCGCCTTCGATTTCATTCCGTGTAAAAAAAGAAAAAAAAAATCACCGTTGTACATTAATTAACATTATGATTATTTTTCGCTTCAGGGTCCTGAGTTACTTTCCCAGCGTTCGGAATTAACATTATGATTATTTTTCGGCTTCAGATGTAATCTCCAGTGTCCTGAATTACTTTTCCAGCACTCAGACACACCTTACGCCATCAACTGAAAATCAGGTAATGTTTAATTTTCGCTCCACTTTCTCTCTAATGTCAAGAATTAGATTCACACATCGTCAAAATCATTTTTCGCCTCAGATTCCATACCCAAGGGACGACAAATACCTTTCATTTTTTTTTTTTTTAAGACATTATCTACCACATTATCTATCACTCATTCTCTCTTCCTTTCTGTGAAACATATTCCAATCTAACAAAAGACTTCATCTTTCCTTGGCACTGGGTTGTATTTTTCTCCTTTCAGGAACTAGACCTGAACATCAGGGAATATATATATATATATATATATATATATATATATATATATATATATATATATATATATTATATATATATATATATTTTTTTTTTTCATACTATTCGCCATTTCCCGCGATAGCGAGGTAGCGTTAAGAACAGAGGACTGGGCCTTTGAGGGAATATCCTCACCTGGCCCCCTTCTCTGTTCCTTCTTTTGGAAAATTAAAAAAGAAAGAAAAAAAAAAGAAAAAAAAAAAAAATATATATATATATATATATATATATATATATCTTTCAGCTCAGCCTCTTACCCACCCGCGCATAGTACAGCACCCCTGGCCAGGAATATATGCATACATAATATATATATATACACATCCCTGGGGATAGGGGAGAAAGAATACTTCCCACGTATTCCCTGCGTGTCGTAGAAGGCGACTAAAAGGGGAGGGAGCGAGGGGGGGCTGGAAATCCTCCCCTCTCGTTTATAAGTTTCAAAACATTGGAACAGAGAAGGGGGCCAAGTGGAGATATTCCCTCCAAGGCTCGAACCTCTGGTCTTAATGCTACCTCGCTAACGCAGGAAATAGCGAATATATATATATATATATATATATATATATATATATATATATATATATATATATATATATATATATATATATATATATATATACACCTTCCTGCGCCTCGCATTTCGACACGGTGTAATAACTCGACGCCACGAGACATTCCTATTTGTCTTGCTTTGTCGCACGGAAATTATCATGGCGTCAACACCAGTACATCAGTTAGGGGCGCTAATGGCGTTCATACCTCACCTAGATTTTCGCCGACGGACGGCGGCGGGGAGTTGATTTACCAGCGCAAAGGCCAGAGGTTGGAGAGGGACTTGTCAGGCCGTGGCGTCCGCGTTAAAATGTACATACCCAACGCCGACCAGCCAGCCAGCCAGCAGCCACCTCGCCCGCCCAGCGATCGAGCCAGCCAGCGACAAAGTGAACCAACGGACGAAAACGAGAGACTTTGATACTAGAGGCTGCCCTTCTACGTGACCCTCCCTCACCTCCTTGTTCCCTCGACATGACCCCTTACCTCAATGTCCCTCTACGATTCTACGTGACGATCCCCCAAGCCTCCTTGCCTTCCTATGTGACCCCCGACCTCCTTGCCCTTCCTACGTGACCCCCTAAGCCTCCTTGCCCTTCTACGGGAGATCGAGCATCGTTCGAGAACTCTATACAGCGGGTGGTAAAGCTACCTACAGCACAGTCAGTCAGCATAGTTCATTATGCCTTCCACGATGCCCGAGCCAGGACACACCACCCCACCCACCCACCAACCAACCCACCCAACCACCCACCCACCCTACCCTTTACACTCCTGCGCTACGTGAGCGAACGAACAAACGAGACAGCCAGTCCCTGGCACTGAGATCGTAGATGTCCACATTACTGGTGATAGCTGTCAAACATCTTCACACAGATCGGATACCAGGGATCCATTGTTACCCTACGTGTGCATGTAGACACAGGGGCCTCTACTGCTTCCGTTAGCAATAACAGGAGACTCGGTTGCACACACACACACACATACACACACACACACACACACACACACACACCTCTGCAGGATAGACAAGCACTCAGGTACTCCTCCTTGGGCATCCACGAATGCCCCTTGGACGGTCGGTCCTCTTCGTCTCAGCGGCACGGGAGCCCACGAGCTAAACCCGGATCCGGGAACTGTCACACCTCGAACTCCTAGCGAAGTGAACGACATCCCACACACGTCTCTTCTGGTGGGGGGGAGGAGGAGGCGGAGGATAGGCGGCCCCAACACCTACGGGATGGCCGGGCCCTTCTTTGGGCCCTCACAGTGGAGGAGAGACGGTCAGCGGTGAGGTCGTGGTATCAAGACGTAGCTGAGCGAAGAAGAAGCCCTTGTGGTTCCAGCGATCACAGGAAGAGTGGGTAGAAATTCACTGCTAGTAAGAGGATGAGGAGGAGGAGGAGGAGGAGGAGGAGGAGGAGGTCCCCGGAGATGCTCGTCCTGATGGTGGCCAAGAGGGTGCGTAATGGGCGGGTGGAAAATGGGGGTAGGGCAGGGGTTGGGAGGTTGAGAGAGAGAGAGAGAGAGAGAGAGAGAGAGAGAGAGAGAGAGAGAGAGAGAGAGAGAGAGAGAGAGAGAGAGAGAGACGGAGGACGCAGGTTTGAAGGCGGCGAGGAAGACCGACCAAGACAAAAGACGTGAGAAACAGACAGACAGAGAATAGACTGACGCAAGTAGACAGAGAACGCACTAACACACACACACACACACACACACACACACACACACACACACACGTAGAAAGAGAGGCAGACCTACAGACAGACAGAGAAAGGCAGGAGCAAAGAGACAGACGCACAGCAACAAACGGGCAGAAAAAGGGAAACAGAAAAGACAAGAGTGAAAGCAGGGGGGAAGAACAGAATCATTCGAAAACCATCATAAGAATTCTAGCATCGGCGAGGCCAAATGACCTTTGCTTGGCCAACGAAAACACCTGGTGACACTGAACACTGCCCTCCCTACTGCTGCCAGCTGGGTTATGGCTCAGGCAACACTACAACCTCACCACCAACACTACAACCCCACCACCAACACTACAACCCCACCACCAACACTACAACCTGAGCAACACTACAACCCCACCACCAACACTACAACCCTGGGTTATGGCTCAGGCAACACTACAACCCCACCAGCACGACAACCTCACCAACACTACAACCCTGGGTTATGGCTCAGGCAACACTACAACCCCACCAGCACGACAACTTCACCAACACTACAACCCTGGGTTAAGGCTCAGGCAACACTACAACCCCACCACCAACACTACAACCTCAGCAACACTACAACCTCAGCAACACTACAACCTCAGCAACACTACAACTACACGAACCCTACAACCTCAGCAACACTACAACCTCAGCAACACTACAACCTCAGCAACACTACAACCGCACCACCAACACTACAACCTCAGCAACACTACAACCCCACCACCAACACTACAACCTCAGCAACACTATAACCCCACCACCAACACTACAACCTCAGCAACACTACAACCCCACCACCAACACTACAACCTCAGCAACACTACAACCCCACCACCAACACTACAACCTCAGCAACACTACAACTACACGAACCCTACAATCCCAGCAACACTACAACCTCAGCAACACTACAACCTCAGCAACACTACAACCGCACCAACACTACAACCCCACCACCAACACTACAACCTCAGCAACACTACAACCTCAGCAACACTACTACCCCAGCAACACTACAACCTCAGCAACACTACAACCGCACCAACACTACAACCCCACCAACACTACAACCCCAGCAACACTGCAACCTCAGCAACACTACAACCGCACCAACACTACAACCTCAGCAACACTACAACCTCAGCAACACTACAACTTCAGCAACACTACAACCACAGCAACACTGCAACCCCAGCAACACTACAACCCCATCAACACTACAACCCCACCAACACTACAAACCCCACCAACACTACAACCCCACCAACACTACAAACCCCACCAACACTACAACCCCGCAAGAGTACAACCCCGCAAGAGTACAAGCCCAGCAACACTACAACCCCAGTAACATGACAACCCCACCAACACTGCAGCCCTGCAAGAGCAAGAAAGAACAAAAACAAAATCAAAATTGAAAACACATATACTAATTAGAAACTTACTGAAATGACTCTAAAAAAAATCACTTGAAAAAAAAAAAAACTCACAAAATGAAAGATGAAAACACGTATAATTAGAAACACATCAAACGACAATATGTCTGCCCACCCACCCACCCAACCAATGCAAGGAAGATCTAGTTCATGAAACGCGTCACGTTCATAATCACTGGACACACCAGGGTCCTGCCTCCCGTCATACGGGTGATCCACGTGTGTTGCAAACTACAGTCCTCGGACTCCCTCCTCACGGATACACCATCATCTCCTCCCAGGTTTCCATCGTCTGAAACCTAACAGGTTCGTGTGAGTAATGGCACGACGAGCCCGTCCTTCACACATAAGCTCACCACCAAAGTATATATCCTCGCAACGCAAGACGTTGCTCACACACACACACACACACACACACACACACACACACAAACACAAACACATACACATTGGGTGGTGGTGGAGGAGGGAATGAAGAAATGAGGGTTTTTGGAAAACCATAAATTTTCTTCTTTTTTTTTCCCCTCCTTATGGTTATGCGCAGCGATGATGCTTGCAAAAGTTTGGATATATTTACAGAGAGAGAGAGAGAGAGAGAGAGAGAGAGAGAGAGAGAGAGAGAGAGAGAGAGAGAGAGAGAGAGAGAGAGAGAGAGAGAGAGATCTTTTGACCCCCCCTCACCCCCGTGTTGTGACATCGGTTTCTTCCCTTACACCTCTAAACTTTGGAACCCTTTTATCCCCCCGCTCATGTCTCTCTTACTAACTACTCTACTAACTACTACTCTACTAACTACTTACTAACTATCTACTCTACTAACTACTTACTAACTAACTACTCTACTAACTACTTACTAACTAACTACTCTACTAACTACTTACTAACTAACTACTCTACTAACTACTTACTAACTACTCTACTAACTCCTTACTAACTAACTACCCTACTAACTACTAACTAACTTACTAACTACTTTTCAAAGACAGGTCATCTGCTCCCTCATAAACTTTCAGATTACATATATGTTCCTCCCGGTCTTCTGTAATACCTCCAATATATTCTTTTCCAACCCTTGGTATATTTCATTTAAGGTCTGAGCCTTCGCCATTACAATGGTGGAGACTGAGATAGGGAGCGGGTCAAGATGTGGTGGTGGAGGTGGTGGTGGTTGTGGTGGTAGCGGCTGGTGGCAGTGGTGGTAGTGGCAGAGAGTATATGTTGATGGAACGGATGGAACCCTACTAACTACTAACTAACTTACTAACTACTTTTCAAAGACAGGTCATCTGCTCCCTCATAAACTTTCAGATTACATATATGTTCCTCCCGGTCTTCTGTAATACCTCCATTATATTCTTTTCCAACCCTTGGTATATTTCATTTAAGGTCTGAGCCTTCGCCATTACAATGGTGGAGACTGAGATAGGGAGCGGGTCAAGATGTGGTGGTGGAGGTGGTGGTGGTTGTGGTGGTAGCGGCTGGTGGCAGTGGTGGTAGTGGCAGAGAGTATATGTTGATGGAACGGAGAGCCCCCCCGGCCAATATGTCAGAGGTGAGAGAAGGTTAAAAAGAAAGAAAGAAGGAAAAAAAAAGATAACAAGTGAAGACAAAAAAGAAAAGAGATTCACTTGAAATCTTGATGTAAAGGTACTGAGACTCTACCTACAACCATAACAGAGAATCGCATCGCATTATGGCTGCCTAGAAGATGTTCTCCTCCTTTACCTTCTTCTTCTGTGGTCTGGACACACGAAGCAACTGTTACCTTCCTTACAAATGGATTTTTTTGGGCACATCATTTCCCTCCAGCCATGGCCAGCAGCCACAACCAAATCTTTCGTATTATATTGTCACAAGGAAGCATTATATATATGTCAAAAGTCTTAAGTAAACAGGTCTTCAGCAAGCAAGGGCCAGACTAACTGGAGCAGGGAGAATCATAGAGACTAGATCCCCCCCTTCCACTGTATCAAAAACAAAAGACATCGGACTGCTAACAAAGACTTTCTCATTGGATCTACCAGACGCGGAATCCAATTCGACGAAGAGATATATGTGTGTGTGTGTGACCCATCATGAAACAGTGTTGCCCAGGAGGTGAAACCTAGTTTGTGTGACCAATGCCGTTTCATGCGACGCTCGTGGTACACGTCGAACACAAAAGCAAAGTAAACACTGTATTCCTTACGTATTGCAGATCGAGTTTCTCATATTTTTCTCAACGCCACAAAGAAAAATATATGTTCTACTTTGTATCGTGAATTTACTCTCTTTTTATTGATATTTTTCTCCCTCTAAGATAAATCTATGTATTATAAACTGAATTTAGTATTTATCAATTCAAGAATAAATTCACAGTTTCCCCTCCTGTATAACACAGTTTCCCCTCCTGTATAACACAGTTTCCCCTCCTATATAACACAGTTTCCCTTCCTATATAACATTGTTTCTCCTCCTGTACAACACAGTTTCCCCTCCTGTATAACACAGTTTCCCCTCCTGTATAACACAGTTCCCCTCCTGTACAACACAGTTTCCCCTCCTGTATAACACAGTTTCCTCTCCTATATAACACAGTTTTCCCCTCCTGTATAACACAGCTCCCCTCCTGTATAACACAGTTTCCCCTCCTGTATAACACAGTTTCCCTTCCTATATAACACAGTTTTCCCCTCCTGTATAACACAGTTTCCCCTCCTGTATAACACAGTTTCCCCTCCTGTATAACACAGTTCCCCTCCTGTATAACACAGTTTCCCCTCCTGTATAACACAGTTCCCCTCCTGTATAACACAGTTTCCCCTCCTGTATAACACAGTTCCCCTCCTGTATAACACAGTTTCCCCTCCTGTATAACACAGTTCCCCTCCTGTATAACACAGTTTCCCCTCCTGTATAACACAGTTCCCCTCCTGTATAACACAGTTTCCCCTCCTGTATAACACAGTTCCCCTCCTGTATAACACAGTTTCCCCTCCTGTACAAGACGTGGATGGGAGAGAGAGGCATTTAGGAAGAACGTCCAGGTCACACAATGTCTGTGGCAGGAACGACGGATGAGGAGGAGGAGGAGGAGGAGGAGGAGGAAGAGGAGGAGGAGGAGGAGGAGGGAGGGAGGAGGAGGAGGAGGAAAGGGGGAACGAGGTGAGGTGGTGATGGTTATGGGCAGGTGCTGAAGTGGCAGAGAGGTGAGAGAGAGAGAGAGAGAGAGAGAGAGAGAGAGAGAGAGAGAGAGAGAGAGAGAGAGAGAGAGAGAGAGAGAGAGATCACTGTAAATGTTCCCTCTTCCCATTCTTTCTCCTCTCTCTCTCTCTCTCTCTCTCTCTCTCTCTCTCTCTCTCTCTCTCACTCTCTCTCTCTCTCTCTCTCTCTCTCTCTCTCTCTCTCTCTCTCCTCCCCTCGCCCTGTTTTCTTTCAACGGTAAGCAGCCGTTGTATTCGGGCAAGGCCCAGTCTATCGTCTTTATGCATGTGTGGGATATGTCCATCACCACCATGCCCTTCTTCTCTACACATACGGTATGTCTGGTCATGGTCTAGGTTAAGGACTGTCGTCAATAACTTCACGTGTCTGTGCATAGCATGTTCTACGTCCGGCCATTTCTGTATACTTGTGTGTGTGTGTGTGTGTGTGTGTGTGTGTGTGTGTGTGTGTGTGTGTGTGTGTGTATCTGTCCGTCTGTCTGTTTGTATATGTCCGTCTTTATGTGTGTATGAGCACAATCATGTTTCTGTGCATATAAGTGCGTGTGTGTGTGTGTGTGTGTGTGTGTGTGTGTGTGTGTGTGTGTGTGTGTGTGTGTGTGTGTGTGTGTGTGTGTGTGTGTGTGTGTGTGTGTGTGCGCGAGAGAGAGAGAGAGAGAGCGTATGGATACGTACAGCGCACAATCAAGGCGTATGAAGCACTTTACTTGCGCAGGCAAAGGCGACAAAATCAATGAAACCGACGTCTGATACCATGAAAGAAAAGACACACACACACACACATATATATAATGAACCTCAACTGAATCCACTCCTTCATCCTCCTCAACCTCTCGTGATCGCAGCTGAGCCATGGTCTAATCACCTCGACACACACACCCCTCCTCCTTCCCCACTGCGTGTGTGTTGTTAGGCCCTCACCTCACGTTCCTGCACGGCAAATGAGGCCCAGACGACTGACTCATTACAGCCGGGCAGGGAAGGCGCAAGTGAGCGAGCGACAACTGCGCGTTGCCCCATGGAGGGTATACGTCCTCCCGGCACAGGCGAACACTGTCAGGTTCAACTGGAGGTTTAATCAGGAGGAAGAGAGTTTGAACATGAGGACTATCATAAACCTCCAAGCACCGGCGAACACTGTAGGTTTAACTGGTGGAGTGAGGTTTGAGGACAGAGCATCCAGGCACAGGTTTGATTGGAATGGTTTAAGTGGAGGAGTTAGGTTTGAATGGAGGACAGAACCTCCCGGCACTTACGAACACTGTAAGGTTTAACTGGAGGAATGTGGTTTAGCCTCAAGACGTTGTTGGGTACAAGAGGCAATCGGTTTACGTGGCCTTAAGCCTGGCCAACGTCGGTGGAGATGAGAGGGAGGTGGGGAGAGGAGAGGCGGAGAGACGTGGGGAGAGATGGCGGGAGGTGGAGGGACGTGGGGAAAAATAGTGGGAGGTGGAGGGACTCGGGGAGCCATGGTAGAAGATGGAGGGACTTGGGGAGCCATGGTAGAAGATAGAGGGGCGTGGGGAGCCATGGGAGAAGATGGAGGGGTGTGGGGAGCCATGGTAGAAGATGGAGGGGCGTGGGGAGTCATGGTAAAAGATGGAGGGGCGTGGGGAGCCATGGTAGAAGATGGAGAGACTTGGGGAGCCATGGTAGAAGATGGAGGGAAGTGGAAAGCCATGGTAGAAGAAGGAGGGAAGTGGGAAGCCAAATACGAAGAGGAGGGACGTGGCGATCCATAATAAGAGATGGAAGGAAATGGGAAGGTAAGTGTGAGTGATGGAAGGGGATAAAGAGGCGTAAACGCGACGGCGGGAAAGGATGGTGACACTGAGGTAAAGAGAGAAGAGGTGAGTGGGTGAACCAGGAGATAATGACGAAGAAATGGGTAAAGAAATTATTAGGGGCTGATGACGATGAAGTAGATAGATAAATCAGGAAAGCGACACATAAATGGGGAGGTGATTTACGAATATCTGACGAGGAAATAGGTTGATAAATCAGGAGTTAGCGACAGGAATAGGTAGATGCTTCAGGAGCAACTGACGAAGAAATAGGGGAAGAGAAGTAGAGAGTTACGAAGAAATAGGTAGGTAAATCAGGAGGAAATGACGAAGAAATAGGAAGGTAAATCAGGAGAAAGTGAGGAAGAAATAGGCAGGTAAATTTGGAGAAAATAACGAAGAAATAGGCAGGTAAATCAGGAGAAAATGACGAAGAAATAGGTAGGTAAATCAGGAGAAAATGGCGAAGAAATAGGTAGGTAAATCAGGAGAAAATGACGAAGAAATGGGCAACTAAATCAGGAGAAAATGACGAAGAAATAGGCGAGTAAATCAGGAGAAAATGACGAAGATACGTAATACGAGAGTTCCCATTATAACGACACGGAGAGAGGCTAAATATGAGGAACAGATAAAGCTGAGGTACACGGTCGCAGGCGAGGATGACCACCATGAACAGATGTGACACACAAATGCGTCAAGCATCTAGCAGCGACGGTCTTAATAAAGCGAGAGTGAGAAATACACTCGAGAGAAGAAAAACAATTGGAACTGAACTCTTATTTGAAATCGAGTGGATTTACAGTGGGGCGTCGTAAATAGATCATTCATCCCCAGCTAGTAAAGTTAAGCTGAGGGAACGGTGGGGAAGAGTCAAAAACATTCTGCGAAAGCCTCTCCTCCCTCCCCCCCCAAAAAAAAGATATCATACATATATACATATAACTTCTTTTTATACATATTCGACCTTTCCCGCGTTAGCGAGGTAGCCTCAAGAGCAGAAGACTGTGCCTTAGAGGAGAAAAATCCTCACTTGCCCTCATCCCCCTTCTCTGTTCCTTCTTTTGGAAAGATAAAACAGGAGGGGAGGATTTCCAGCCCCCACCTCCCGCTCCTACCCCTTTCAGTCGCCTTTTACGACACGCAGGGAATACGTGGGAAGTCTTCTTTTTCACATATATATGGAAAAACCTCGAATTAGGGAGCTGTTTGCTGATGGGAGGCTGGACAACAGTGGCCTAACTTAACTACAACATTGCAGAGAATTGTCACAGTCATAGCAGCAGTATGATACTTTCAATAACCATGTCTTGACAGTTGTTAAAAGTGTTGTGGCAGTGAAATAGTTTGCGGGAGTGTAATAAACTGTGGCAGTGAAATAGTTTGCGGCAGTGCAATATACTGTGGCAGTTTAATACGTTGAGAGGTGTAGCATGACTTAGGAATACAGAGTAACATCCCCTCCTCCTCAGTTGAAGGTGACCAGCCATCTCTTCTCCCTTCCCCAAGGCTGGCCAGGGGAAGGCGGAGGCTCCCCTGGGAAAAAAACAACAAGAGCCCAGGAGCCCTTATGTTTACTGCGACGCTGAAGTGACCGACTTGTTAGTGGAAGGAAGGCAGCACTGGCCTACTCCTGTGATCAGGTTCATCCTGGAAGAGGTAAGGAAGAACGGAGACATAAGAGTATGATAGATAAACAGGAGGATAAAAGGATTATCAGAAGGATGATAATAGAGAAAGAAAAGGGAGTGAATAATTACACTCAGGGGGAAAAGCAAGCCATTGTGTCGATCAAGGAAGAGAAGAAAATAATAAGACATCCGAACCACGATGGCCTCACACAGTCATGATTATCCCTAACCATACGGTCAGTTGTGGTGAACATGAAAGAACAAAATCGAGAATGAGTAATGAGGGTGTTCATGTTGTGTATGTGGCCGAGAGGCGCGTCGTCCTTGGAGCTCCTCATAACTTACGTACAAAACGACTCTCATGAAAACGACTGTAATCCGTGGAAGAAGAACTGCTGCCTGACACACAGAGTCACCACCAGGGTCGGGGGACACACTCCCCTCCCGCACCACGTCTTCATCTTCCTAGTCTCCAAGATGTTATCTCTCACGCTCGCTCTCTCTCTCTCTCTCTCTCTCTCTCTCTCTCTCCCTCTCTCTCTCTCTCTCTCTCTCTCTCTCTCTCTCTCAACTCTCCCGGGTAATACTTAATAGCACGGAAAAAAGAGAAGAAAAAAATGACTCCTCTTTGTGTGTGTGTGTGTGTGTGTGTGTGTGTGTGTGTGTGGACTGGAGAAAACCCCGCCCTCTGTTTCCCCAACTAGCCACGTCACGTTGTATAAGGCAACCGGGTGATGTTCATTTCAAGAGGAGTCGTGTTTCGTTAACCATCTCCTTTAAATCTACCACAAGATAATGATACTGAAAGCAGTCTCTCTCTCTCTCTCTCTCTCTCTCTCTCTCTCTCTCTCTCTCTCTCTCTCTCTCTCTCTTCCTCCACTATGTGATGGCGGTGGTGACGTTGCTGTTTGAGTCTGTGTGTGTGTGTGTGTGTGTGTGTGTGTGTGTGTGTGTGTGTGTCCCCGACTGCTTATGTCTGAATATGGACGTCTTTACATGTACCAAAGTGCATAGAGCGTGGACGTGCCAGCACCACACTGTTAGCCTGCCCTGCTGGGTACGCAACGTGTCCCCCCAAAAAATCTGGGGAAGGGTCAGGAAATCTTGCCCCCAGGAGTAACGTTCGTTTCTCTCGGAGTGAGGAGGACCCTCGCAGCACACGACTGTCCCAGCGCGCGGGGTGACTCTCAGAGAAAGGACGGAGTGAGGAGGACCCTCGCAGCACACGAGTGTCCCAGCGCGCGGGGTGACTCTCAGAGAAAGGACCTCGGAGTGAGGAGGACCCTCGCAGCACACGAGTGTCCCAGCGCGCGGGGTGACTCTCAAAGGACCACAGCTGCCACAGCTACTACCACACAGCACGTTCTCTCAGCACGACCTCGCCGCTGAAGGGAGGGATGATTCCAGCCACGGTCGGCCCCCCTCTGACACGGTCGCCCTCGTCTCTCACACCCAGTTGTGGATCTACAGGAATTCCCATCGGGGATCTTCCATTCGCGCGAGAGGACGCTGGGCGGCAACATAGCGGTACAGACAGACTGGGAAAGTTCTGATACGGCGAAGAAGCCAACCTTGTGAGACTCAAGCCCTTCTCAGATCGTGTCAGACATCGAGGTCGTGAGACTCAAGCCCTTCTCAGATCGTGTCAGACATCGAGGTCACCAAAACAGGTTCCGGTGGTAATTCGCCCCACCGACGGAGGACCTGTCAAACTACTTCAGTCCTGGCTCAGTGAAATTCAGCACACACGGTGTTGAAAAAAAAGGTAGGGCTCCCAGTGACCATTTTCCCAACGGTGCTGAATGGGGGTAATGGAGATATGAGAGAGAAAAAAAAGAAGAGGAACCCGGTGAATCATTGCCGGAACAACAGACGCAGCTACGGGAGGAGGAGGACTTCGAGGATAGCGGTGCTGGCTGCTGCTGGTGGCAGGATAACACCCACCTACCATTCATCATCTGCCACACAGCGAGGCGGCAAGAGCACGAATCCTGTGGCGGCTTAGCTGGGGATTCTCTGTTCTGTTATCATTCCAGTCTCCGTTTTCTTTCATTTTCCCTTTTTTTTTCGGGGTGGGAGGGAGGGAAATTTGCATACTGGGGGACTGGGGGTTATCTGTCACTTTCTTTTTCCCACGACGTTCTATATGCAGCCAGGGAAAATTCCAGGATACACATGAAATTAGAACTAATCTCAGAACTTTGTTGCACTTTTTCTTCTTTCATTCTTTCTTCCCCCCCCTCCCCCCCTCTCCGCTTTAACCTTACATAAGAAAAGTTTACGGACGAAAAAAAAAAACCAACTTAAAAGTCTCTGTTCTTAATTCTAATCTTCCACAGTATCTTCTGTATCATACACCAGCTCCACCCTCGTACTTTCTTCCCCGCCCCCTTAACACTACGATTAGCGTGTACAGATCAGACACTGTGTATTGTGTGTGGGGGAGGGAGAGGGTTTGGCTCCACGGAGCTCTGCCAGGTGAGGAGACTGAGAACAAAGTGTGTTTGAGAATGAGGACGCCCCTCCCCCCCATCACGCCTGTCCCTGTCTCCCACACGCCTTATCTCACACGCTAAAAAAGGCCATTTCATCATACAGTCTGAGAGAAAATGTTAATGTAAGAATGAAGTGCGAAGATACAAGAAAACAACGAATTACCATTTACAAATCTGAAATGAAGACTCGATTTCGTTTACATAAAAGTATTTACTTTTCCCAGTTTCTTTTTTTTTTTTCATTTTTACATTTTCCGTTCTTGAATATGTCCAAGACCCCTTTTGGTGGAAATCGTCCAGCTCCAAGGATGCGCTACTTCCAGTGTAAGGGAAACGATGGACTCTTTAGAAGTGAGTTCCTTAACGGTGTGTGTATATATATATATATATATATATATATATATATATATATATATATATAGGGGCCTGCTCGTGAAAAGGGAGCTGTGGTTTCGGTGCATTGCACATAGCAACTAAAGAATGGACGCGAGCGAATGAGTCGTAATCTTAGTCTATTCCTGGCGCTACCACGCTTATCCGGGAAACCGCAAACAGAACAAGAATGAATATATATATATATATATATATATATATATATATATATATATATATATATATATATATATATATATATATATATATATGTATGTATGTATATAGTCACACGGATCTTTATAAGTCCATACCATCTTATCAACATACAGAGGAGAGTTAAAAAAGTAATTCCGGGTCTATCCTCCAGATAAATGAAGTCACATTCTTCCTGCGACTCCTGGCCTCGCCCAGCCAGATTAGAATTTCTGGCCGTAAATAGTCGAGAGCGGCGGAGGAAAGTGGGGGGGGGGCCTCTCTCTCTCTCTCTCTCTCTCTCTCTCTCTCTCTCTCTCTCTCTCTCTCTCTCTCTCTCTCTCCCTGACCACTCTTGTGGGAAGGAGGCAAGCGGGTGTGAGGGATGGGAGGTGTGTTTGTGTGTGTGTGTGTGTGTGTGTGAGGGAGAAGACCAACGAGGGGTGGTGGCAAATGAGAGAGAGAGAGAGAGAGAGAGAGAGAGAGAGAGAGAGAGAGAGAGAGAGAGAGAGAGAGAGAGAGAGAGAGAGAGAGAGAGAGAGAGAGAGAGAGAGAATGTCTGAACACGTAGGCGTAAATAAGTCAAGAAAAAAAAAATGAACCCTCATCCCAAACTCCATTATGTGTTGAAGCTGCTGTAATGGCTTCTCCTCCTCCTCCTCCTCACCTCCTTCTCCTCCTCTCCTCCTCCTCCTCCTCCTCCTCCTACTCCTCCTCCTCCTCCTCCCCCTACTCCTCCTCCGCCTCCTCCTCCTCTTCCTCCCCCTTCTTCCTCCTCCTTTCCTACTCCTTTCTCTCTTAGCCCTCTCTCCCTCCTCCTCCTCCTCCGCCTCCTCCTCCTCTTCCTTCCCCTACTCCTCCTCCTCCTCCTCCTCCTCCTCCCTTTCTTCCTCCTCCTTTCCTACTCCTTTCTCTCTTAACCCTCTCTCCCTCCTCCTCCTCCTCCCTCCTTGCGTGGGGGCTCCTAGTGGAGGGAGGGAGGGAGGGAGGGAGGGAGGGCGGGGACGACCTGGTTTTCGTGGCGGTCGGTCTCGTAAGAGTACGACGCTGTGCACCACCTCATGACTCAGGGGGCGTCACACGCCAACTTAACCTTCCTGGAAAACTTACGTTGTGGCTACTGTGGCCGGGGGGGTGGGGGGTGGGGGGTGGGGGGGGCCCCTCACCCTTCAGCCACACCCCCCCCACCGCATCATCCACGTGCTCTTATCGGGAAATACTGTACATTGTGGTAATCATCGGGAACATGCTGTACATCGTCATTATCGGGAGAGTGCTGTACATCGTCGTTATCGGGAGAGTGCTGTACATCGTCGTTATCGGGAGAGTGCTGTACATCGTCGTTATCGGGAGAGTGCTGTACATCGTCGTTATCGGGATAGTCTTGTAGGTTTTGGTTATCGGAAAAAGAGTACTGTACGTCATGACTATCGGGATAGTGATGTACGTCATGATTATCGGGATAGTGATGTACGTCATGATTATCGGGAAAGAAGTGTACGCCATCATTATCGGGAAAGAACTGTATGCCATCATTATTCGGAGAGTATTGCACGTCAACATTATCGGAAGAATATCGTATGCCATCATCATCGGGAGAATACCGTACGTCATCATTATCGGGAGAGTTCCGTGCGTCCTCATTATCGGGAAAGAACTTTACGTCATCATAATCGGTGAAGTTCTGTACGTCATCATTATCGGTTAAAAGTTCTGTAGGTCATCATTATCGGTAAAGTTCTGTACGTCATCATTATCGGTAAAGTTCTGTACGTCAACATTATCGGTTAAAAGTTCTGTACGTCATCATTATCGGTTAAAAGTTCTGTACGTCATCATTATCGGTAAAGTTCTGCGCGTCAACATTGTCGGTTAAAAGTTCTGTACGTCATCATCATCGGTTAAAAGTTCTGTACGTCATCATTATCGGTTAAAAGTTCTGTACACGTCATCATTATCGGTAAAGTTCTGCACGTCAACATTGTCGGTTAAAAGTTCTGTACGTCATCATTATCGGTTAAAAGTTCTGTACGTCATCATTATCGGTTAAAAGTTCTGTACACGTCATCATTATCGGTAAAGTTCTGCACGTCAACATTGTCGGTTAAAAGTTCTGTACGTCACCATTATCGGTTAAAAGTTCTGTACGTCACCATTATCGGTTAAAAGCTCTGCACGTCAACATTATCGGGATAGTACGTAATGTACGCATTGATCATTCAGGAAGCACTGTCAATCCTTCCCCCCCCCACCTCCCCCTCAGGGGGAAGCCTTGTGTACCTCGTTATCGGAAGCTGTACAACACCATATCGGAAGAGGTTACATGTACCCCATCTACCTTATAATGTACACCGAGCCCTACACCTCCCCAAGCCTCAGCTGGGCAAGGGGAGGCGAGGGCCGTGGCTCACTGACTGGCTGGCTTGTGGGTGGAGGAGGAGGAGGAGGAGGAGGAGGAGGAGAAGGAGGAGGAGAAGGAGGAGGAGGGGCGGGTGGAGGTGGAGGTGGACGGACTAGCACGGGGTGCACACGTCGTCCTCTTCCTCCTCCCTCTCCTCTCTCTAGGCTGTTAACCCACGTCTCCGCGAGGTTCCTTTGCCTCAAGCGGCCGAAGGTTGTACACTGGCGAGAGGCCACATTGCTGTTGCAAGACCAGTAGTTAGTTGACCTGTGGAGGGAGGAGGAGGAGAAGAAAGGGTGTTGGTGGTGGTGGCGATACAAAAAGGATGTTGGAGCTGGATATTTGATCCTTCTTTTGCTCGTCTCTGGCCATTTTAGTGTGCTGCACTCCCCCTCGAGACCAGATTGGTCTGGGCGAGATCTCGAGGAACACGTCTTCATTTGGCTCTATCTTCTGCTCCTACTTTTGGAAAGTGATAGTACAGGAGGGATTTTCATATCCCTCTCCCCTCTTCTCCTCCGTCGTGGTCAATGATCGTACCGTCGTGCTCTTAGGGGTAATACCCTCGAGCTCAAAGATCGTACCGACGCGCTCCAGGGTCGTGCCGTCGTGCTCAAGGACCGCACCTAAGTACTCAAGGATCGTGCCGTCGTGCTCAAGGATCGTACAGGTCGTCCTCAGAAGACGGCACAATGAGAGGGGCTCAAGTTCCGTGAGCGAGAACTTCGCCCGCGCAAGATCCCTGAAGGACTGAGGACGACAGGAAACAACCTCCTTCTTCGTAGGCTTGGGGAATCCCTTGTGAAATACTGGCCCTCGTAGAAGCCCTTCTTGAGGGCCCGAGATGATAGCAGCTGCTTCTCTCTCTCTCTCTCTCTCTCTCTCTCTCTCTCTCTCTCTCTCTCCCCGCCTCAAGGCCGGGTAGGATTTCCCTCCGCGTCGTAAATGGAATGTAGGACATCTCTCCTAAGGGGGATCTCTTGTCGGACGAACGTTGGAGAATTCTCCTTCGCGGCGAGTGAGATGGGGAATATCTCTTTATTTACCGGGCGGACGTAAAGGCCTTTTATGAGGTGGGCTGTGAGGGGCCGTTTAGGGAGGTGAATGCAAAAGAATCTCTTATGAGGCGTATGTTTATTTATGTATGAGGTGTTTGTAAGGGTCTCGTATGAGGGGAATTTAGGGCGTTCTTATGTATGAGGAGAACGTAAGGGTGTTTTATGAGGTTGACATAGAAGGAGGGGTGGGCGGGTGAGGGGGTCTTTCATGAGGTGAATGAAAGTGTATGTATAATGGTCATCATCGGGATATTTCACGAGGGGAATGTAGGGTCATGTGTTGAGTTATATACAAATTGAATATGAGGGAAATGTATGAGGATCTGCATGAGGGAAATGTACGGGAGTGTTTCATGAGATAAATGCCGGGGGTATGATTCCATCTCCCTCTACAACAACATCCTCAATAATGATAACTGACCCACACGGAGGTTCAGAGTGGCTAACGAACTTACTAAATTTATCAGGATCTGACCGGCCATCGGACTGGGTGATTAGATACTTTATACGACGAAAAGAGAAAATGACGGATTGAACCGCTTAATCTAATGGACATCTGTGGGATGAACAGGTCACCTAATATATATATATATATATATATATATATATATATATATATATATATATATATATATATATATATATATATATATATATTTCTTTTTTCTTTTAAACTATTCGCCATTTCCCGCGTCAGCGAGGTAGCGTTAGGAACAGAGGACTAGGCCTTTTTTGGAATATCCTCACCTGGCCCCCTCTGTTCCTTCTTTTGGAAAATTTAAAAAAAAACGAGAGGGGAGGATTTCCAGCCCCCCGCTCCCTCCCCTTTTAGTCGCCTTCTACGACACGCAGGGAATACGTGGGAAGTATTCTTTCTCCCCTATCCCCAGGGATAATATATATATATATATATATATATATATATATATATATATATATATATATATATATATATATATATATATAAACTGAGTAGTTAGTCACCTCGCAAAGACCACTGTTCGAGCTATTCCACTCCCCCCCTAACCAACCCACCCCCCCGACGGCTCGCTCGCTGAACCAACAGATAACTACGTGGGTAATTAGTCCACCTACCTCACTACTATTGTTACTGTCTGACTGGCTGGCCGTTCGGCTCCCTGTGGACTTGGGACGAGGACCTGGGAGTTTGAGGAGGGAGCGAAGCGGTCGCACGGAACACAGACATACGTACACACACACACACACACACACACACACACACACACACACACACACACCATGTTCATTAAGCCTCTTACTGTGAGAGGAGAGAAGGCACATCTCTTCTGACGCTGCATATCAATGCGAGGGACATATTGTTTGGACTGAAAACATTAGTGGCGGATGTGGTGGTGGTGGTTGTGGTGGCGGGGGGGAAGGAGCGAAAGGGGAGGCAGAGAGATGGGGATGGGGAAGGAGCGAAAGGGGAGCCAGAGAGATGGGGATGGGGAAGGAGCGAAAGGAGGGGGTCGAGAGAGATGGGGGTGGGGGTTGGGTTTTTGTCGTCGGGGGGGGAAAACGCAATACTGTCCATGATATTCTTTCACACACCGAAACTCACAGACGATCGGACTCATCGACATAAGTCATTTTTTTTTCTTCTTAATTCAACTGAGGTGTAATGATAACAGTAGTACCAGCACGGTGGTACGTACAGTGTCGAGCAAAACTGGCGATTGTACAGGTCAATGACAGTCAGAGTGACCAGCATATTAAGAATGATTAATTCATATGTAAATTAGATGATGACTGCATGGAACAATAGAAGACCACAGATAGTCAACAAACCTAAATTGGAATAAAAACGTACAATCGAACTACATGACAAAGTCTTGTGTAAAAGATAGAATTTCAGCGGCTTAAAATAGAATAAAAGAAATAACATTTAGTTCTTGTGTTGTTGAGAGAGAGAGCGAAGGAGGGCTTGTGTGTGTGTGTGTCTGTTAGGCAACACGAGTGTAAAACTCTCTCCCCGTAACACGCTAATAATAATCACACACACACACACACACACACACTCACACACACACACACACACACACACACACACACACACACACACACACACACACACACACACACACACACACACACACACACACACACACACACATACACATACACAAACACACACACACTCACACACACACACACACACACACACACACACACACACACACATACACATACACAAACACACACACACTCACACACACACACACACACACACACACACACACACACACACACACACATACACATACACAAACACACACACACTCACACACACACACACACACACACATACACACACACACACACAAAACAGCTCATCTGGTCCAGGGTTCACGACGACGCGCAATGTACTTCCCCTTCGTTCTCCGCGCCGGAGAGTTCTTACCTGCCCTCGACCTACCTTGGACGCTATAGCATACACAGGGATGACATAACAGCAACCTGCCGTAGGCGAGAGAGAGAGAGAGAGAGAGAGAGAGAGAGAGAGAGAGAGAGAGAGAGAGAGAGAGAGAGAGAGAGAGAGAGAGAGAGAGAGAGAGAGAGAAAATAAAATATGCAATCTCGACTCTTGTATATTTTCGTATTTACTAAAAAGACGACACGGTCGCCCCTCGGCTTCGTGCACGCAGCCAGCACCGTAGGGAAAGGGGGGCTGGGCTGGGCTGGGCGGGGCGAGGCGGCGCCGGGCTGGGCGGGGGGCGCCGCCCGCCCACCTCACGAGTGTAATCTTATGCTTCAGTACTTCATCTTCGTGCCGGCGCTCAGTCCCAGGGAGGGGGTGTGCTCGCTACTGAGGAAGATGTACGGTCGAGAGGTTGACTCACGTCGTGGTGCAACATCCACCACTGCCGGATGTTTTTTTTATTTCCCTGAGGTGGGTGTACAATTTGGTGCACACTCCGTGGGGATGTTTTACAGCCCTGAGATTTGGGTGTACAACGTCGTACACATCATCCATCGGACGTTCTGCAGCTCTGAGATTTGGGTGTACAACGCCGTACATCATCCATGGGTTGCTCTACAGCTCTGAGGATGGTGTACAACGCCGTACATCATCCATGGGTTACTCTACAGCTCTGAGGATGGTGTACAACGCCGTACATCATCCATGGATCGCTCTGTAGCTCTGAGGTTGGTGTACAACGCCATACATCATCCATAGATTGCTCTGTAGTCCTGAGGTTAGTGTACAACGCCGTACATCATCCATGGGTCACTCTACAGCTCTGAGGATGGTGTACAACGCCGTACATCATCCATAGATTGCTCTGTAGTCCCGAGGTTAGTGTACAACGCCGTATATCATCCACGGACTGTTCTGCAGCTCTGAGATTTTGGTGTACAACGCCGTACATCATCCATGGATCGCTCTACAGCTCTGAGGATGGTGTACAACGCCGTACATCATCCATGGATCGCTCTGTAGCTCTGAGGTTGGTGTACAACGTCGTACATCATCCATGGGTTGCTCTACGTCCCTGAGGTTGGTGTACACAACGCGGTGCGTTTCCTTGGCGATGGGTGTGCGGTCGTATATTCTGGATGGCTTGAAGGTACGGCTAGGCCCCCCCACAGTACGCCTCTGGCCTGTGGGGTGGCTTGCACCGCCCGAGCAGAACCTCTCACACTGTCACGTATCGGTGTCTGTCTGTCTGGCTGACGAAGGATAATGCCAGCAGCTCTGTTGTGTCTTGGGTGGGTGTGGGGTAGAGGGCAGGTTGAGGAGGAGGAAGGGGAAGATGGGGAGAGGTAGACGTAAAGCTTCCCCTCCCCCTCAAACACACCTAAATACCCTTCGTATACACACAATCCCCTCCGAAGGGAGGTTGGAGGCAGCAGGGGAGGGGCGTAAGTCGTTTAGCGCTGGTTCGTAGACGAGGCCCAGAAGGGGGGAGCTTGGGGAGGGACGGGGAGGAAAAGGATGGGGTCTCGTCGCCTAATGGAATTAGGTGGGTAAGGGTGTCCTTCCTGATCGTAGACCCACTACGTTCCTTCCTTACGTTCATCTTCTGCTCCTTCTGCACCTCCCCCTGTCTTCCCATAGACACACACAACACACACACAACACACACACAGACACAGACACACAGACACACACACACACACACACACACACACACACACATATATATATATATATATATATATATATATATATATATATATATATATATATATATATATATATATATATAACCTTAAAATCCCTTTTCCAGAGGTTTTTTGAAGCTCCAAAGCTGCGCTGCGCTAAGTAACAGAGGCAGGATGGACTCTTTTTTTTTGAAGCGTGACGTTCTCTGACGAGGCCGCAACTCTGTCTTGTTAACTGACGATGAGACACGTCCTCTCCGGAGGATGACTCGTCTCTCTCGCCGTAGCCACATCCAGACGGAGTTCGACGACACACGAAACATTCAAGATGGACGACGTGATCAAAATGTGAAAAAAAAGAAATAGATAAATCCAAACTTTAAATTTTCTTTTTTTGAGTCTAATTATGGAACTGATTACGGGAGACTCCTCTTATTGCAACTGTTTCTTAGGCTCAGCCTTCGTGTCTCTCTCTCTCTCTCTCTCTCTCTCTCTCTCTCTCTCTCTCTCTCTCTCTCTCTCTCTCTCGTCCCTCTGCCACGATTTCCTTCTCGTCTGGGAGGAGCGATATTCATCAACTGTCTCTTGTGCTCACCATATCTAGCGATCCTCCCTTCATCTCCAGACGCAGTCTGGCGACACCCTCGCCAAAACCATCACTCATGTCGCTGCACAGAGGGTGTCGTAATGCAAATTCTACCGTCGGAAGCACGGCCCCCCCGTAGAACGACCTGTTGCCCCATAGCCCAACATACGATTTGATACGCGTCCTACTGGGGGTCAGGTCCAGTTCCGGCTTTCCATGAATTCTGACACAACTTATATCTTCCCTCGTGTATATCCCTCTCTTGGACCGTCCATATTAATAGCTGGTGATACAGTCAACGTACGGAATAGATTCCAGGTCCTCTGTCGCGTCTTATGAGTACCATATATATATACATTCACATTCGGCAGCTCCTACTTGAGATACACTAATAAGGAATTCCTTAATCATCGTCACTCCCTGTATCACGAACCCGTGTTTCGCCCAGAGCACACACGAGCGTGTGTTTACATCCCACAGTATCGAATGGAAGACTGGAGGCTGAGGGAGGGGGGGTTGTGACGCCCCCTCATCAGTATGACACTTGGTCCACATCATCATCCCACAAAATCTGGTCGAGATTGGTCCAGCCACCTGAGGACAGTTAGGAAATGGAGACACAAACAGACAGACAGACAGACAGACAGACAGACAGGCAGACAGCTTTTTTTTTTTGTCCTTTAGATAAGCATATAACAAAATATAGGGTGTGTGTGTGTGTGTGTGTGTGTGTGTGTGTGTGTGTGTGTGTGTGTAAAAATGTCCCTTTTCTACAGTGACGGTATCAACATCGAATAACAAATTCGTCTCTGTCGTATACAACGTCCTCGAGCCATTTCGTAGCCAGTGGCCACCTTCTGTTCTTCCCAGTGCACGAGCTCCTCCACTCCCTCTCAACACGTGTCCTCTGGTCCCTCTCTTTCCAGGAATCCTCTATGTTTCGTTCCCACTGAAGACCCTTATATCCTTCACAATCCTGCCCTCTCTCCCCTTTTTTTTTCTCTCCTCCTCCCCCTCCTCTTCTTCCTCTTCCCCTCCTCACAACCTCAAGCCTCTACTCACAGGATCCTCACCTGCTGCTGCAGTTTGGTCACTCGTTCAGCAGTTTCCAGTTAGACTTCCAGTTGCTGTTCTAAGAACCCACCGCTTCGTGCTTTCCCCTCCCCCGCGCCACCACCGCTCGTGTGAGAACCTCCGAGTTGGTCATCCCCCCCGATACAGAATTGACATCTACCGCTCGTAAAAGACCCTTCGTCACCTACGCTGCCAGAACTGTACGAGGAAGCCGTCGAAAAGACCTCCTTGTCCAGATGATGGTCGCCCATCTCGGACGTAGAAGCAGTTTGGGGGGCATCTCTCTGTGGCCCGCTGTTCAACGTGGCACAGCGTCCATTAGTGGTGGAGCAGCGATGGATTCCTGCCCCCCTAGCTACTGAGATGAGATGAGGTGTTCGTGTTTGAGTGGGGTGTTTTCCCCCCCCCCCCTTTCCCCCCGTGTGGCAGAGATGTAGTGCGTGTTCGTGTGGTAAATGGCCGTGGTAGCGTGGAGGGTGGTGTTGGTGAAGCTGTCCTGGGAAGTGGTAGAAGTGGTAGTCGAGTTTGTGGTTTATGGACGTGGTGAAGTTAATGGTTCTGGCAGCGTGGTGGTGGTGAGAGGGTGATGTTTTTCCGCTGCAAGTGGTGATGGTGGTGGTGTGGTGAATGGTGATGATGGTGGTGAATGGTGATGGTGGTGGTGTTGTGAATGGTGATGGTGGTGTTGTAATGAATGGTGATGATGGTGGTGAATGGTGATGGTGGTGTTGTTGTGAATGGTGATGGTGGTGATGTTGTGAATGGTGATGATGGTGGTGAATGGTGATGGTGGTGTTGTAATGAATGGTGGTGATGTGATGAATGGTGATGGTGGTGGTGTGGTGAATGGTGATGATGGTGGTGAATGGTGATGGTGGTGGTGTTGTGAATGGTGATGGTGGTGTTGTAATGAATGGTGATGATGGTGGTGAATGGTGATGGTGGTGTTGTTGTGAATGGTGATGGTGGTGATGTTGTGAATGGTGATGATGGTGGTGAATGGTGATGGTGGTGTTGTAATGAATGGTGGTGATGTGATGAATGGTGATGGTGGTGGTGTGGTGAATGGTGATGGTGGTGGTGTTGTGAATGGTGATGATGGTGGTGAATGGTGATGGTGGTGGTGTTGTGAATGGTGATGATGGTGGTGAATGGTGATGGTGGTGTTGTAATGAATGGTGATGATGGTGGTGAATGGTGATGGTGGTGGTGTTGTGAATGGTGATGGTGGTGGTGTGGTGAATGGTGATGGTGGTGTTGTAATGAATGGTGATGATGGTGGTGAATGGTGATGGTGGTGGTGTTGTGAATGGTGATGGTGGTGGTGTGGTGAATGGTGATGGTGGTGGTGTGGTGAATGGTGATGGTGGTGGTGTTGTGAATGGTGATGGTGGTGTTGTAATGAATGGTGATGATGGTGGTGAATGGTGATGGTGGTGGTGTTGTGAATGGTGATGGTGGTGGTGTGGTGAATGGTGATGATGGTGGTGGTGTGGTGATGGTGGTGGTATGGTGAATGGTGATGGTGATTTAGCAAAGGATGATGGTAGGACGGCAAGTGGTAATGGTAGCATAAGTGACATGCGTAGCATCGTGGTGAACGGTAATGGTAGGAGTGAGCAATGGTGAATACAACTGGGTGAAGGGTGATGGTCGTGGGGTGATGGGTGACGGTAGGTGTGGTGAACGGTGACAGTCGTGTGCTGAGGAGAAGTGGCAGCAGCGGTGGTGGTCAAGTGTGAAGTGTGGATGGCGCGAGGACGATGAATGGCAGTGAGGAAATTTTCTTTTGGTGACAGTAAGACGGTGAACAGGGATGGTGGCTGCAAGTGCAGTAGCTCAGCGAATAATGAAGGGAAGAACAGCACTTGGCGGGCGTGGTGGACAGTACAGCGACACACTGACCCTTTGCAACGTCACTCCCGTGGGGTAGGGGATGGTCTGCGCTGAGTTAACGTAAAGCACAAACAGACCCCCCAAAAATAAGATGGCCCTTCGTTAATGAGGAATGTGAATGGTGGAACTGGTGGAGTGTGTTTAGAATCTTTACTTCCAACCACGTATTCATCTTTTTGGACGCCTAACTCTTTCCCCGCTTGAAAACTAAACGCCACACCCACACACACACACACACACACACACACACACACACACACATCAGCTATGCAATTTAACCCAGTTGCAAAAAAAAATCGCTATCTTAAGTAGCAGACTCAAGCAACACAGACCATTTTCCTACCTCACTCCTGAGTGGATTTCGTAAGTTAAACCATCGCCCAACTCATACTGGCCATGACTTTTAGGGATGGGATTTTACACGCCCGTAATACACTCGGTGTAAGAATAGGAGAGGAAGGTAAATGCACCGACAGAGGAGTTTGAAAACAGTGGTTAGAATGAAGCACAGTGGAGTCAAGAGGAGTATAACACAGGGTGGAATAGTGGAAGAGGAGTATAACACAGAGTGGAATAGTGGAAGAGGAGTATAACACAGGGTGGAATAGTGGAAGAGGAGTGTAACACAGGGTGGAATAGTGGAAGAGGAGTATAACACAATGGAATAGTGGATGAGGAGTATAACACAGGGTGGAATAGTGGAAGAGGAGTATAACACTGGGTGGAATAGTGGAAGAGGAGTGTAAAACAGGGTGGAATAGTGGAAGAGGAGTATAACATAATGGAATAGCGGATGAGGAGTATAACACAGGGTGGAATAGTGGAAGAGGAGTATAACACAGAGTGGAATAGTGGAAGAGGAGTATAACACAGTGGAATAGTGGAAGAGGAGTATAACACAGATTGGAATAGTGAAAGAGGAGAATAACAGTGAAATAGTGGAAGAGGAGTATAACACAGTGGAATAGTGGAAGAGGAGTATAACACAGGTTTATAAGGTAGCTGAAGAACACCTTAGCCCAAGTGGAAGAGCCGAAAAGTAAAGCGTAGCTGAAGAACGTCCTAGCTTCGATGGAACACCGGAGGAGCATAACAGCTAAACCCAGATGGAATAGCTGGGAAGCACTAGAGCTAAACCCAGATGACATAGCTGAGAAGCATCACAGCTACATCAAATAATATAGCTGGAAGTTAGCCCAGGTCATGGCTGGAGGTGGTCGAGTGTGGCAACACTGCTAGGTTAGGGTAGGTTAGGTTAGGCTAGGTTAGGTTAGGTTAGGTTAGATTAGATTAGGTTAGGTTAGGTTAGGTCAGGTCAACAGGATGGGTTGTGAGGTTGTCGGCTTTTGAGTGGTTGACCAAGTCACTCCGTGGCTCCGCCTGGGTCGAAGGTCAAGGGTCATGCTAGTGCCAGGGGGGTCAAGATGTATTGGTGGTCATTAAGAGGTTGAGGGATCACACTAGCACGAAGGGTCAAAGGTCATGGCGTTGGGGTAGGTCATTTAGGGGTGAAAGGGGGTCATTTTGGCATCAGTAAGGTTCATCTTGGGTTCAGGGTCACGATGAAGAGGTCACCCTGGCATCTTGGTGAGCTAGGTCTTGGGTCAAAGGTCAAGCTGGCATCAGGAGACCTTGCTTGACCAGGGGTCAAGATGGTACTGATGGTTATTCAGGGTTTAGAGAGATCATCCTGGTATACTAAGGAAGGGAGGAGGGGGTGTGGGTCATCGGAGGTCAGAGGTCACGCAAGCGTCAGGGGTCAGTCTCTTGCATTAATGGTCACAGTGAGATCGGAAATCCAGGCTTGGACGAAGGACAAAAGGTCATAATGAGTCAGAGGTACGACATACTGAGTTGAAGGTCAGGGTCATCTGCTCATTTTCGGGGTCAAGGGTCATGTCATTCTGGGGATCAGGCGACATGTCAGAGATCAGGTGTCATACTAGAGGTCAAGTGACATGCTGGAGATGAAATGACATGCCCGGGGTCAAATGACATGGCAGAGGTCAAGGAACATGATGGAGGTCTGGTAACATGCCAAGGGTCAGGTGACCTGCCGTAGGTCAAGGGACATGGCCGGGGGGGGTCAGATGTCGTGGCTCTGGATCAGCTGACAGGTTAGGGTCAGGTTACGTGACGAGACGGGGGTCAGGGAGTCACGCCTGGTGTCAGGTGTCACAGTGAGGTCAGAGGTCATGCAAGGGTTCAGAGTGTCATTCTCGAGGGACTCAAATGACCCGGTCAGGTTCTGCATTTTTGTCAAAGAAGAAGAAAATCAACCTTGTCACAGGTCATATGGGGGGTCATCATTCTGAGGTCAAGAGGCCAACCTAGGGGTCAGAGGTCACATCCTAAGGGGTGTTTAAGACAAAGGTCATCCTTGAAGTTAAAGGGGATAGAGGATGGGGTTGGGGGGTGTGGGTCGGTCACACATACACCCTTGAGGTCGAATAATGTGACCAGGAACAAACAAGGGATGGAGAGAGAGAGAGAGAGAGAGAGAGAGAGAGAGAGAGAGAGAGAGAGAGAGAGAGAGAGAGAGAGAGAGAGAGAGAGAGAGAGGCGCAAGCGCGAGGTCGGACTCGTGTGTATGTGTGTGTGTGTGTGTGTGTGTGTGTGTGTGTGTGTGTGTGTGTGTGTGTGTGTCAAGTCCCCCCCACATGAAATATACAAGAGCAAGAGAATGTCACCTTAAAGTTCATCTCTTCACTTCATACCTGACGGAAAGACCCTCAGTAATATCAAAATAATATATATAAACGAAAACGAACAAAAAAAAATATGTATATATATTGAAGCAACTATTGTGTTCTTTGGGCATCAATTAAGACACACACACACAGGGTTAACACGACACCTGTCAACACCAGATTTGGAAATGTGTTGGTGGAGTCTACGTGATTTACGTTCTGGTAAATCTATCTCAATTTCTTTTTTCTTTTTCTTTACACCGAGTCGTTGTTTACGGCCCTGCTGAGCTAATCTGGTCGTGTGTATTATCGCTGGTACTTGTTTGTTTGTTTATGTCTGCCCCCTGGTGATAGCGGGAGCGCAAACAATAGCATGACCCTCGCGTAAACAGCCAAGCTATAGCTACTGTGAGCTTCCTCTCTCTCTCTCTCTCTCTCTCTCTCTCTCTCTCTCTCTCTCCCCTTTTTACCTCATTCTTTTCTCTTTCTTTTATCTCTTTCCTTTCGTACGTTCTCTCAGCTACACGAGCGTTCTCCCGTCTCGATAGAAACTCCTTGAACGAAAAGTACACGCAAGTAAAATCTGAATTTGCTTTTTTTTCTCCCTTTTTTTTTTTCCTCATACGCTTTTCCTCAACGAAAGCGACGCGGACAGGACTGCGCGACGATTGGGGGGTGGGGGGGGGGTTTGGTCTCGTCTCGACCCCCCTCCCCCCTCCCCCCCATGCCACCAAAGTGATTTCCGAAGCGAAGATGAAACGACTTTGTGACGCCTCCCCGACAGCTGTCGTACCCAAGAGGTTCGCATCTCATTTGAGTGGAGTCCGACACGGGTTAGCACACGTCAGTTCCGCCCATCCGTCCGTTCCTTTCAGGGACGGATGATCGAACCGGGTCATCCAGGCAACGCGTCCTCTTCCTCGACGCTGTAGCCGAAGTGTATATGACGCAATTCGTGTATAATGAAGGCAGAAGTATGCTACGTTAGGTCTGTGCTGAAGACAAAGATACATGATATACGTCTATACAGGAGACAGTGATACAATATATACGTCTATGCAGGAGGCAGTGATACAATATATACGTCTATACAGGAGGCAATGATACAATATATACGTCTACACAGGAGGCAGTGATACAATATTACGTCTATACAGGAGGCAAAGACACACACACACACACACACACACACACACACACACACACACACACACACACACACACACACCTCTCCTTCAATTCCTTCTTAACCATAGTGGAATCCAAAGCCCTTTGCTTTCTCAAATCTCTCACCAGTACCACCTCTCTTCATTCATCGCTTTCCCAACACCATCATGTCACTCCCCTCCCGCTGCTCTACGGGTGCACAAGCCCCGGTCACTAGGACCGATGAAGACCTGCGGTGCAGGAATGGGAGGGGATGGGAGTGGGTGGTGGTGCTGCTGCTTCCTATAGCTTCTGTGAGGAGACCAGCCACACGAGGATTTGCCGTAATGGTACATCCTCCATTCCTCTAACACCGTCCACTGTCGAATCTCATTCCTCACGTAATTTCTGTGTGTCGTTCCCCATCTTCTCATATTCTCTCTACCTTTGTGAGTTGAGGCTAGAGAGTCACCAGAGGAGAGCTTCAGGGTAAGTCATTCGAACACCCCTCCTTTGTCTTGCATCACAGATGGCCACGATTAAGGCATGGTCTGCCTGTGCCCTGCATGCTACTGTTAACACCCACACACCCACACACACACCCACACACACACACACACACACATACACAATACACACACAGCAGCAGCTGCTGCCAGGCATGTAATATCTGGACCGACCAAACAAAATCTACTGACGGTAGGGCTATTCCAACCCTGGGCACAGTGTAGGTCTGCGAACCATCTCTCACTGGGGCAGGCACGAAAGGCCTTTATTGCATAGCTTCCCCTTCTCTCTCTCTCTCTCTCTCTCTCTCTCTCTCTCTCTCTCTCTCTCTCTCTCTCTCTCTGTAATACGTTTGCACCAACGCTATCGAACATTTTCTCTCTCTCTCTTTTTTCTCTTCAGAGGTGAGAGAATGAGCTAGTGCATCTTCACTTGTCATATTTTTTCTGTCCCCTCCCTTCTCGTGTCTATCATTTCGTCATTCACGTTTAATAATCATTCTGAGAGAGAGAGAGAGAGAGAGAGAGAGAGAGAGAGAGAGAGAGAGAGAGAGAGAGAGAGAGAGAGAGAGAGAGCAGAACTTTCACGCACAGCTGACAGACGTGAGGGCTTTTTTTTTCTTCTTTTTTTTTTCTTTTGCAGTTTGGAAAATCATCCTGCGTGGTATTGATTACGGTCAGTCGTGGTTGGTTGAGTATTCTTATGTTCTGCTTTTCTTTCAAGCAATTTTCCCCAGTGGTTCATTGATCTCGCTTCCTGAGTGAGTGTGTGTGTGTGTGTGTGTGTGTGTGTGTGTGTGTGTGTGTGTGTGTGTGTGTGTGCGTGTGTGTGTCGTCTCAGCATGAAGAACATCATCAACAACAACAACAACAATAACAACAACAGTCAGATGAGTGATTTTGACCTGTGAGCTCAAGAACTGAGTACACCAAAATTCAGAGTGCTCAGAGATGAGTACATATAACTATTAAGTTCAGAAATGAGTACATATAATCCTTAAGTTCAGAGATGAGTAAATAAAACCCTTAAGTTCAGAGATGAGTATATATAACCCTTAAGTTCAGAGATGAGTATATATAACCCTTAAGTTCAGAGAGGAGTACATACAACCCTTAAGTTCAGAGATGAGTATATATAACCCTTAAGTTCAGAGAGGAGTACATACAACCCTTAAGTTCAGAGATGAGTATATATAACCCTTAAGTTCAGAGAGGAGTACATACAACCCTTAAGTTCAGAGAGGAGTACATTAACGTAAGAGCTCAGAGCTGAGCACATCAACCAGAAAGTTCAGAGAGCTAACTCCATGACCATTAAGGCTCAGAGATGAGTACATTTAACTGGACAAAATGTGACCTTTAAGCACATTAACTTCAAGGTCCAGACCTTAGTGAATTTATCTCGAGAGGTGGGGTTATCCCCCCGGCCTTAACCTGAGAGCACTACCCGGCTGAGACTGTGATATATACACACCATTAACGCCAGTGTCTTAGCTCCACCCGACTAATAAACACTCCATGTTAAGCCATGGTATACCCATGGTATATATATATATATATATATATATATATATATACATATATATATATATATATATATATATATATATATATATATATATATATATATATACATATATATATATATATATATATATATATATATATATATATATATATATATATATATATATATATATATATATATATATATATATATTCATTTATTTTGCTTTGTCGCTGTCTCCCGCGTTTGCGAGGTAGCGCAAGGAAACAGACGAAAGAAATGGCACAACCCACCCCCATACACAATGTACACACACACACGCTCACACACGCAAATATACATACCTATACATCTCAATGTACACATATATATACACACACAGACACATACATATATACCCATGCACACAATTCACAGTATATATATATATATATATATATATATATATATATATATATATATATATATATATATATATATATATATATATATATTCTTTCTTATACTATTCGCCATTTCCCGCGTTAGCGAGGTAGTGTTAAGAACAGAGGAGTAAGCCTTTAAGGGAATATCCTCACTTGGCCCCCTTCTCTGTTCCTTCTTTTGGAAAACTAGAAACGAGAGGGGAGGATTTCCAGCCCCCTCCCCCCGCTCCCTCCCCCTTTTAGTCGCTATATATAAACGCGCACTTTCACAGAACACATAATACCCTCCAACAGCCAGGATTCGAACCCAGGACCTTTTGCATGGTATTCGGGGACGCTAACGCGATCACAGCCTAGTGGTTAGCGTTTCCCCGAATACCACACAAAAGTTCGTGGTTCGAATCCTGGCTCTTGAAGGGTATTATGTGATATATATATATATATATATATATATATATATATATATATATATATATATATATATATATATATATATATATATATATATATATATATATATATATATATATATATCGTAAGAAATGAAACGTAAACATCCGAGCGCTTACCTGATAAACCACATCACCAGGGACACAAGAGATCTCACTTTCAATGGAGATGTGGATCACCACGAGAATGTATCGGGATCCTCGCCTTTCACTCTTCCCTTTGGCCACCAGCACAATCCTGAAGCAGCGACTTCTTTTGTGATGCGAGATAAACACCCTCGAGCCAGAGGGCGAAAAGGTCCCCCACCCCACTCCCTCATGCCCAAAATGGACGGACGTTTCGTACTGAAGAGACTCGAACACCACACCACACACCTTCCCTTCTCCTCAGCTGCCCTACACTACCCCTCGACCAGCTTAGGCCCGTAGCTCTACCACAATACCCGCACCTCTGCTCCCGGTAGGTGGAGACGTGGATGATTTCCTGGGCGTTGCAACGGGAGCACAGAAAATGGGATCCTGGGGCATGATAAGTTAGTTTGTTTGTGTGTGTGTGTGTGTGTGTGTGTGTGTGTTTGAATAAATAATACATATGTATGATCAAAAAGGTTCAGTCGTCTATCACAAATGCAGTGTTAAAAACCAACTGTCACAAACAGTGAAACCTCTGGCCAATATTGTATGTCCCCTCATATAATTTTTATACCTTGAAAAACATATTATACAGTAAAGGACAGTCTATACAGAGAAGGACAGTTTATACAGTGAAGGACAGTGTATACAGTGATGGTCAGTGTATACAGTGACGTACATTATATTCAGTGATGGACAGTGAAGGATAGTGTATACAAAGACGTACAGTTTTTTTCAGTGAAGGAGAGTTTATATACCGAAGGGCAGCTCATACAGTGAAGAACAGTTTATACAGTGAAGAGCTGTTTATACAGTGAAGAACAGTTTATATACGGAAGGACAGTTTATGTATATAAAAGGACAGTTTATACAGTGAAAGAAAATTTATACAGTGGAGAACAGTTTATACAACGAAGGACTGTTTATATGGTGAAGAACAGTTCGAACAGTCAAAGGAAAGTTTACACAGCGAGGGCCAGTTTACACAGCAAGGGACAGTTTACACAGCCAAGGACAGTTTACACAGCGAGGAAACGTTTACACAGTCAAGTACAGTTTACACAGTCAAGTACAGTTTACACAGTCAAGGACAGTTTACACACTCAAGTACAGTTACACAGTCAAGGACAGTTTACACAGTCAAGTACAGTTTACACAATGAGTTACAGTCTACACAGCGAGGGACAGTTTACACGGGGAGGGACAGTTAACTTTCATCGCTAAGGCACAGGCCAGCAGCAGTGGTCGAGGTGAAGGCTGTATGCAAATGGCTACAAATGACTGCACGGGGCCCATGTGTGAGGCAAGACGACTCCCTGAGAGGAGAGAGAGAGGAAAAAAAAAAAGGGGGGGGGGGAGCGAGTCGCGAACACTAACGTATATATCTAGCAAGTTACTGTTTACGCGAAGGACGAAGTAATCCAGCAGAGGGCAAGGGAGAAGGGGGAGAGAGGAGGATAGAAGGGAGAATTGGAGATACAGATAGAAGGAAGAGGGAGAGAGAATGATAGAAAGAAATGGGAGAGAAGGATAAAGGGAGAAGGGAGAGAAGGATAAAGGGAGAAGGAGAGAAGGATGGAAGGAGATGGGGAAGAATGGAAGAAGGAGAAGGGAGGAGAGAAGATTAGAAGAAGGGACCGAAGGACAGAGGGACATGGAAGAGAAGAATAGAAGGAGAAGGCACAGAACTATGGAAGGAGATGGGATAGAAGGAAAGAAGGAGATGGGAGAGAAGGAAAGAAGGAGATGGGAGAGAAGGATAGAAGGCGAAGCCATGGAAGGATAGACGACCCTCGTCTAACACAACTCTTGACGTGAGGTTATGTTTTGACTCGTGTTGTTATCAACAAGGTTCCCCTTATGTTGAACCAGCCAGGAGAGACTCCTTCACCCCTCAATGATGACGGTACGACCGTTGAACACAATGGTACAGCGCCTTGAGAACGATGGTACAATCCTTGAGTGTTGTAGTACGACCGTAAGACACGACGGTACAGCCCCTTGAGGGCGACGGTACAATCCTTGAGTGTTGTAGTACGACCGTAAGGCACGACGGTACAGCCCCTTGAGGGCGACGGTACAATCTTTGAGTGTTGTGGTACGACCGTAGACCACGACGGTACAACGCCTTGAGGACGATGGTACAATCCTTGAGTGTTGTGGTACGTACACAGTGAGCACGACGGTACAACCCCTCGTGCGCGATGGTACAATCCTGGCACGCTACTTTACGAGCTGGGAGCACGACGGTACAACCCTTGCGCGCGATGGTACAATCCATGAAGACTGTGGTAAGACCTCTGAGCACAACGGCAAACACAAGAAGAAAAAAAAATACATGAAATCGCCCCCTCCAAAAAAAAACATACAAAATCAAAAACACAAAAATGTTCTTTCACAGATACAAAAACAATACCACACACACAAAAAAAAACAAGAAACAATCCAACACAAGCATGCCCAAACGGAAGCAAAGACACTCGACATTGCCCACCTCACCTAACTGAATTATATGGAAAGCGATGCCGGAATGTAATCCAAAGTAATTACCTTCATTACCTTAAAAAAACAGAAAAGCTTTTAGGGTGACCCACTTCCCTGGGAGAGCATTCCCCGTTTCATAGCCCAGTCCTGTTGTGTTTTTGCCTCTCCTCCCAATGTGTGTATTCATTAATGTATGAAGCACACACACACAAACACACACACACACACACACACACACACACACACACACACACACACACACACATCAAGAATAAATGGTCTGGACATATCTTCTTCCTTTGGAAACCCAATTATCCTTACTGACCACAGAAAATAACGCCTACGATCTAGTTTCAAACAACAGCAATGAAGAGAAAAAAATATAAACGCATCTTCATATTCTTACGAAAAAGAGATAAAAACGACACGAACACAAAAATATGACAAAAATTCTTAAAATTTCATAATAAAAAAAACGAAGATTTAAAGGAATGAGGAAGGAGTTGAGAGCTGGGCCTGGACAACCCTTGAGGGGAATCCAACACGATCCAATCCTAAGGATTTGACTTCATCTCACATTCTCCCAGCAGCCCTCACCACTGACGCCTACTCCAGCCCCAGACAGAGAATCTTCACATGTAAGATATATATATATATATATATATATATATATATATATATATATATATATATATATATATATATATATACATATATAGCTCAAGCTTTCCGGATCTATACTTTTTTTCTTTAGTTCTGTATATCTGAATCTATGGGATACTTTCCCCAGTGGGGTATTTCCCGTCTTGCTGTAAAATCATTTCTGGTCTTTAATCTCTAAACGTGTTGAGCCCCATCTCTCTCTCTCTCTCTCTCTCTCTCTCTCTCTCTCTCTCTCTCTCTCTCTCTCTCTCTCTCTCTCTCTCCCTCCATACATACACACACTCCACATCCTCCCCCCTTTCCCCTTCTTCTCCACCCACCCATCCCCCGCCTCCACCATTCTTACGTTCTCTCATCTTTCAAAGAGTCCATTGCTGTCATCCTGTCTGTATAGGTGGGGGGTAGGGTTGATCCTCCTCCCCCAGGGGAGAGCGTCAAGCACACACGGCCCAACAACAACAACAACAACAACAACAACAACAACAACAACAACACCCACCACCTTCTAACAACACCACCATCAAGCATGTTCTAATTGTACCACCCACCATCTTCTAACAACACTACCCACCATTCTCTAACACCACCCACCCATCTTCTAACACCACCCACCATCATCTAACACCACCACCCACCATCATTTAACACCACCACCCACCATCATCTAACAGCACTCACCCACCATCATCTAACAGCGCCATCCACCATCATCTAACAGCGCCATCCACCACCATCTAACACCACCCACCATCATCTAACACCACCATCCACCATCATCTAACACCACCACCCACCATCATCTAACAGCACTCACCCACCATCATCTAACAGCGCCATCCACCATCATCTAACAGCGCCATCCACCACCATCTAACACCACCCACCATCATCTAACACCACCATCCACCATCATCTAACACCACCACCCACCATCATCTAACAGCACTCACCCACCATCATCTAACACCACCACCCACCATCATTTAACACCACCACCCACCATCATCTAACACCACCACCCACCATCATCTAACACCACCACCCACTATCATCTAACACCACCACCCACCATCATCTAACAGCACTCACCCACCATCTACTAACAGCGCCATCCACCACCATCTAACACCACCCACTATCATCTAACACCACCATCCACCATCACCTAACAGCACCACCCACCATCATCTAACATCACCCACCCACCATCATCTAACACCATAACCGGATCGCCTCTCTCTCTCTCTCTCTCTCTCTCTCTCTTTCCTCTTCGTGCCGACGAACTTCTGTCGCTGTTTATTTCCGTAATGGGAAGGGCCTCATCGAGACGAAATATTTTCCTTTTTTTTTTCTGCACAATTTGGCGGGGGGGGGGGGGGGGAGTCGAGTGGGGTAGGTAGGGGGGACAGAGGGAAGAGAGCAAGCCTCATTTGCATACGCTCCTTTCGCAGGGACTTGAAACAACAACAGATTGAGGCAGGGAGGGAGGGGGGGGGGGGGGGGCAGGGCTTTATGAATTATGGAATCCGTTTCTTCGTCAACAGAAAACGTATCTTGAAAACATGATCCCCCCCCCCCCCCACATGAATCATTCACTGGGGGTGAGAATATTCGAAAACGCGTCACATCGGAGGAGGGGGAAAAATCAAAAGAATATCCACGAATCATATTCAGAACCGATGCGCCGCCGATTTACCTTCGGCCTGATATATACACAGGCCAAGGGTTTATGTTAAAAAAAAAAAAAATATGGTAAGACTCACTCTCCCGTGACTCGTGGATGCTGAGGTGAGCCTTGTTGTCCTGAATAAGAATCAGGTTTACGTCTTTCATGACCCTACCCTTCCTCCTCCTCCTCCACCTCCCCTCGCACCGCTTGGGAGAGTGGAGAGGCTGGGCTGGGCTGGGCTGGGCTGGGTTGCTGGGCTGGGCTTGGCTGGGCTGCTTGCTGGTTCAGGTGGCGTTTGTTGATCTCTCATTACCATGGTCTTAAAACCGCAGAAATGTAAAGCTGGCGAGGGTAAAGAGAGAGAGAGAGAGAGAGAGAGAGAGAGAGAGAGAGAGAGAGAGAGAGAGAGAGAGAGAGAGAGAGAGAGAGAGAGTGTGTTGTGCTCAAGGGACGACGAGTCCAGCGGTGGAAGTCAACGACCAACGCCGATTCAAACGACCTCACACCGATCAGCGAGGAGCTCGAGTGTCAGCTGATCAGTCACCCTTGCTGGGCTCGGGGGGTGTGTCGTGGTGAGGTGGCAACACCGCGCACGGGGTGAGTGTGGGGTCAAGAGCCTTCCTTCCTCAACGCCGTCTTGGGGGAGGTTGTGGGAGGGAGTCCATCCCTCTACGGCCAGCTGGGTTTGGAAAGCATCGTTATCGTCCCCCGAGGGATGTTTCTACCTCATCTTTGTGATCAGGTTTCTCCCGTACTGGATACGTTAAGTGGAAGAGGCATTCATGGCTGGAGATGCTCCTAAGTACGAGGTGCTCGAGGAAGGTCGTCCCAGGGGAGGTGGTAGTGAAGGGAGGTAGGTGGTGGTGGTGGAGGGAGAAGGTCCTCAAGGGAGGTGGTACGGAAGGAAGGAGGTTTTGGAATATGTTTTCTTTTATCATACTCCTATCTGTCTTTCTCTCTCTGACTCTTTCCTAATTCTCTTTCCTTATCGTCTCTTTATCATGCTCCTTCCCTTTCTCACCTACTGGCTAGCACTTACCACGGACCAGCACCTCCCCTGGGCCAGCACCTCCCCTGGGCCAGCACCTCCACTGGGCCAGCACCTACCCTGGGTCAGCACTTCACCTAGACCAGCACCTCCCTTGGGCCAGCACCTTCCCTGGGCCAGCACCTCCCCTGGGCCAGCACCTCCCCTGGGCCAGCATCTCCCCTGGGCCAGCACCTCCCCTTGGTCAGCACCTCCCATGAGCCAGCACCTCCCCTGGGCCAGCACCTCCCCTGGGCCAGCACCTCCCCTGGGCCAGCACCTCCCTTGGGCCAGCACCTCCCCTGGGCCAGCACCTACCCTGGGCCAGCACCTCCCCTGGTCAGTACTTCACCTAGACCAACACCTTCCCCTTTACCAAGAACTCCCCTGACCACGGACCTCCGGAGGGAACCAATAATAAACACCACCACAGGTGTGTCAGGCTGAAGGACAAACATACTTGAAAAGGGAGAGACTGGCCTCCTCCTCCTCCTCCTCCTTCTCCTCCTCCTCCTCCTCCTCCTCCTCCTCCTCCTCCTCCTCCTCTTCCTCCTCTTCTTCCTCCCCTTTCTCCTAGAACAGCTGGCTAAGTCCAGGATTTAATGCAAATTTCGGCCGGGAATTCAGGGACCTGTTTGGGGTTAAGCTGGAGAAGCTTGAGCTGAGCTTTGCCACGATGATGTTGAGGTTGTGATGGAGAGAGGAGGTCGGGGAGGAGGGGAAGCATCCAGTTTGGGGTTGAGGAGGGGGTTGTTTGCTCCAAGTGGGGAGGGAAGAGGTGCTCAAGTTAGGGGTGCGAGTGTCGTTAACTCGAGCAAGGCGTGTAGAAGCGGTCAAGCTGGGGCTGCAAGTTGAAGGTGCTCAAGCTGGTACTTTTTTGGTGAGCTTGAATTATCTCAACTTGGAGTGCTTAAGGTGGGGGTGTGTGAAGAAGAGATCGGTCGGTGTTCATGGTGGTGGGGCAAGGGGTTGTGTTAAGGGTTGGGTGCCTAGGCTGGGGAGGTAGAAGAAGAGGTGGGTGTTAAGGATGGGGGAGGTTTTATGGGGTGGGCGCCTCAGCTGGCGGTGGGGTGCACTCCTTATGCTGGGGTTTTAGGGGATCTGAGGGGAGGTAGGGTGTCTGGGGCTAATGAGAAACATAGCAGGAAACATTGGGGATGTCCAGTCAAGAAGGGTGATAACTAGTGAGGATTGAGATCCTCTAGGTATTAAGGACACATGTCTAGTAGAGATCCCATGTAACAGAAAA
>NC_092286.1:10978235-11000735 GCF_036320965.1 Panulirus ornatus
ATCCTGGGCGCGGCAACCGGCCTACGGCCAAATGCCAGCTGTTCTTCCTCCCCTCGGTGCCGGTCGTCCAAGAACCCTTCCAAAGAACCTTTCTAAAATACATCAGCTCTTGTAGAAGACGAAGAAGAAGAAGAGATAATCCTTACAATCAACATTCAAGAAATGCACTCATACCATGACTTTCCAGCCATCTGGACTGCGCATCTAAGCGCTATGCGGACGCACCACCTCAACACATACCAGACAGCGAAGCACCTTCCTTCTTCCAGGCCTTTTGGAGACCTCGACACACCTTCGCTGCTGCTGCAGCAGCACCAGCAGCATCTTCCTCCTCCTCCTCCTCCACTACCCACGTCTAGATATAGTCTGACTTGACCTTACGAACCCCCTCTATCAGACAGGCCAGGGAGGTCGCCAACGCAGTCCAGAGAAAAAAAAAAGATAAATCATATCTCATTCGTTAATGGACGAGGAGGCCCATCAGTGCGTCATGAGAGCTTTCGTTTGCTTAGGACGTCAGCTGTTCACTCCTCCCATCCCATCCCCTCCCTCCTCCCCCAGCAGTAGATCTCCTGTCCCTTCGAGTCACAGGCATGAATAATAGTCCTGCTCGGGGGGCCTCCCACGAGACCTGTGCTATACCGCCCTCGCCCTCGCCTCCGTCAGTTACGTGGTGGGTCCTCCTCTATCGCCGTGGCCAGACACACACGCAGCGCCTGTGTCGATCCCAATTAATTATGGCATCGCGAAATGGTATATTTAGCGTGAGGAGGATGGAAAATGGCATCATACTGAATTTCCATTTTCTGTGTTGAGCTATCTGTCGAGCCGTCGTGCTCCAAGGTCGTACCGGAGTGCTCAACGGTCGTACCGTCGTGCTCCAAGGTCGTACCATCTTGTTGAACGGTCGTACCGTCGTGTTCCGAAGTCGTACCGTCGTGCTCAACGGTCGTACCGTCGTGCTCAGCGGTCGTACCGTCGTGCTCAACGGTCGTACCGTCGTGCTCAACGGTCGTCCCGTCGTGCTCAACGGTCGGACCGTTGTGCTCAACAGTCGTACCGTCGTACAAACAAAAATCAAGATAAAAAAAAAAAAGAAATGGACAGTTTAAACCCCTGAGAAAGCTAAGCACATCTCAATTAAACGACGAAGATATGAAACCCTAAATTCGCCCTCACTAAACCTATGATGGTTCACTGGCTTTGAACCCTCGTGTGAGTATAAGGCATCAATTAACCCCGGGTGATACAATACCCCCCTAAACCTCCCTCTGATCTGGACAGGTTAATCGCCTCAGCAAACTAACTCGAGGTGATGACTGCTCATCTCGGTCGCCCGTAGCAAAGTCTGTGCTGCATTCAAGAAACTACAGCATTGCTAAAAAAGAAATACTCTCATTAGGGGTAACTCTAGCCTTAACCGCTAACTGTAGCGGTTTGAACTGCGTTATCTCTACCTGGTCTCATTGAGGGGAACTCTAACCTCCACCGCTAACTATAGCGGTTTGCAGTGCGTTATCTCTACCTTGTCTCATTGAGGGGAACTCTTACCTCAACCGCTAACTGTAGCGGTTTGAACTGCGTTATCTTTACCTTGTCTCATTAAGGTATCGCGCAAGTGATAAGATCAACAGCTAGTCTGATTTGACGTTCGTACAGAGAGGCATTGCTCCTTTAAACAACCCTTCAAAATACTCCCTCACCCTCATCCTTTCTCCTCTCTTTCATGCCACCTCTCCACGTTCCTCCTTCACTTCAGCTATACACAACACACACACACACACACACACACACACACACACACCCCTCTCCATCGTCCATTCAATCCCTTTTACCTGATATCAAAAATTCTATTCACTTCCAAACACTCCCTTACTTTATATTTCTCCCTCAACATCCCAATGGGCGGTTCACACGGCTGAGCTCGCCCCAGACGCGTCTTTAAGAACCCATCCCCAAGCCCCTCGACTCCCTGTGTCATTCTGTGATTGCCTGGATATCGTGTCTGGCTCCCGTACATCACAAGAGGCATCGCCCCTCCACCCTCAAGCAATCTCCTGGAAACCCTTCTCAACGTACGTGTGAAATTCCAGTGTCTGTGTGGAATTCCAGTCCTTGATATTCTTCAAAATTTTCCTACACTCTCACCTTCCTTTCCCCAGTACTACCCACCACCTTTCTCCAGTACTACCACCACCTTTCTCCAGTACTACCCACCACCTTTCCCCAGTACTACCACCACCTTTCTCCAGTACTATCCACCACCTTTCTCCAGTACTACCCACCACCTTTCTCAAGCACTACCCACCACCTTTCTCCAGTACTATCCACCACCTTTCTCCAGTACTACCCACCACCTTTCTCCAGTACTACCCACCTTTCTCCAGTACTACCCACCACCTTTCTCCAGTACTATCCACCACCTTTCCCCAGTACTACCCACCACCTTTCCCCAGTACCACCCACCTTTCTCCAGTACTATCCACCACCTTTCCCCAGTACTACCCACCACCTTTCTCCAGTACTACCCACCACCTTTCTCCAGTACTACCCACCACCTTTCTCCAGTACTACCCACCTTTCTCCAGTACTATCCACCACCTTTCTCCAGTACTATCCACCACCTTTCTCCAGTACTATCCACCACCTTTCTCCAGTACTACCCACCACCTTTCTCCAGTACTACCCACCACCTTTCTCCAGTACTACCCACCACCTTTCTCCAGTACCACCCACAGTTCTCCAGTACTACCCACCACCTTTCTCCAGTACCACCCACCTATCTCCAGTACCACCCACCTATCTCCAGTACCACCCACCTATCTCCAGTACGACCCACCTTTCTTTCACTCGTATTCACCACTCCTACACACCCACACACCTACACACCCCTTCCACCACTGAGCATTCACAATCTGCTGGTTGCTGTCTTCTTCCTCGTGTTTCCACTCATTAACACCCTGTCACGTATATACAATACCATCCTCTATTACAATATACATTTTTTTCTGGGTCTTCAGCTGACTTGTTCATGTATATTACCCACCTGTCACGACCTGCACAACTCTCGTTTCCGCGAGACATATGAATAACTCGTATTTCTTTTTTTTTTTCTTCTTTTCTTTCTTCTAATCGTTGCAGAATACAGGTAATGTCATATGTCAAGCAGAAAGCTAACTCTGGGAACGAAAATGATATCCAGCAGTTAAATAGCTATTTTTAACTAACGAAGCAGCTAAAAAAAGCAAAAAAAAAAAAAAACACGAGGGCTGAACATGATTTAAACTAACTTTTAATGTCTGATGAAGAGAAGGAAATTACACACGACTGAATATTACAGCCTGAATTGCTGTATTGATTTTTCAGTAATCGCAATTATGCAAATGTACAGGATTTCAATTCTGTATGTAATGTTTGCATGTGTTGAAAAATGATCCTGAAAGTATCGGTGTTGTGTGTGTTTGTGTGAGAGAGAGAGAGAGAGAGAGAGAGAGAGAGAGAGAGAGAGAGAGAGAGAGAGAGAGAGAGAGAGAGAGAGAGAGAGTAGATGGCTGGTTCTTCCATGCCGTACAGCATACGCGAGGTCGTATGGATAAGGGGTTGGGGGGGATGAATGAATTTGAACTCGTTTACTGTACCTTTTATATGGGGAGGGAGGGATTATGTGTGGTGGGGGTCCGGTCGCACGCATGATCACGCACACACACACACACACAAAAAAAAAAATATGTCAGCATTACACCAGGAATGTCATAGGTCATAGGTCATGACTGTTGAAGGTGAACTGACGGAGGAGGAGGAGGAGGGGGGGGGCGGGGAGACCCAGACAGGCGAGTGCCGCCCCAGGAGATGACCTCACTTCGACTCCCCAGACGAGCGTCCCTCCTCCCCCAGGAGATGACCTCACTTCGACTCCCTAGACGAGTGTCCCTCTTGCCCCTAGAGGTGGCCGACCTCACTTCGACTCCCTAGACGAGCGTCCCTCCTCCCCTTAGAGATGACCTCACTTCGACTCCCTAGACGAACGTCCCTTCATCCCCAGGAGATGACCTCACTTCGACTCCCCAGACGAACGTCCCTCCTCTCCCACCCGGAGAAGGAGATGACCTCACTTCGACCCCAGACGAAGAAGATCACCACCACCCCTACCACATACACAACCACCCCACTCTCCCATCATCACCCTGGAGCAAGGGGGTGACCCGACACCCAACACCCCCCCTCATCGCCTGACGCACCCGCGTTAATCAAGGGGAGAGAGAGAGGGAGGAGGAGGAGGAGGAGGAGGAGAGGGGTTGAGGACCACACCCAACACGCAGACTCACGACCACTTGGAAGCCAGCTTTACAACACGAAGCGGGTCTTGCTCTGTGGCTCGCTAGATATACCTGCCATGGCATGGAAACCCTCCCTCCCTCACCCTCCTCTCCCCCTTCCCAAAAAAAATCGTCCTTCATCACCCCAATTCCGTCCTTCCCTCCTCCTCCTCCTCCTCCTCCTCCGACTCCGTCTGAATCACATCTTCCTTCTGGATCACAACGGAAAGTCCTCGATCTCCTTCAAATCTTAAATCCGACTCTTTTTTTTGGAGGGGGCGGAGGGTGGTGGCAGAGGGAGGAGAGGGAACGGACCTGTGATATAAACTCTCCGGCTTTGCTGTGTGAATTTAACGCGAGCAATTTGACCTTATATTTTACACCCACGGATTCCTTCCTCGTTGACTCTAAATTGCCGGATAATTTTCCCGGACATGAAAACACTTTCAGCGGGGAGGAGGAGGAGGGCGGGGGCGCCGGCCGGGGGGGACAGAGCACCTGTCGTCTGCTGGTACGTACATAACTTGAGCACGGGGGTTCGGGTGGATGTTCGGGGCTCTACCTGTACGGCAAAACGCACTGCTGTGGTGGTGGTTTGTGTTGTGTTGCGGGGCGAAACACACTTTAAAGGTGTTGCTCGCCCCTCTCCCGTCCCTCCCTGGGCCGCAGCCGCGCTCTAACCTGCGGCTCAACTCCTGCTCGTAACGCGATCGCTCCGAGTCTGACACGTACTTAAATGTGAATGCAGTTTAGTCCTCACCATCTCGGGAATTGAAAGGCGTAAGACTAACAACTCTGTTCTTCCACTGAAACGTCTTGTGTCTAGTTTACTGTAGCGTCAGTCACTCATGAGAAAGACGGTATAGATTAGATCTATCCCTAAGGAAAACCTACGTATTTGGAGACAGTGAAGTGATGGATGTAAAAAGTTTCTTACAAGACTTGATGATGAGAGCAGTCCTTTTCGAAAACTTGGAACAAGAATATACGTATCTACCTTCCAGTCTCTACTTGTTACTACCCTTCATTACACACACACACACACACACACACACACACACACACACACACACACTCGGGTTTCCGTGGTACAGTGTTCAGCGTCACTAACCATGGCTCACGCACTGGCCCGCCCTGGTTCGAATACTGTGCTCGGCAGTCGGCCCACAGCCAATCCTAACTGTTCACCCTCCCCTTGAGGCTAGTTGAAGAATGGATGCTGTGTGTGTGTGTGTGTGTGTGTGTGTGTGTGTGTGTGTACGTACAAGGTTGAGAGACGGGGGTCAGGTCAGAGGTCGGAGGGAGGTTCGTGACGTGGATGAAAAGGGATGACGAGGAGGCGTGGAGTGGGAGGTGAGGACAAGAGGCGGAGGATGAAAGGTCAGAGTGTGGCTGTGGACGAGGGAGGAATACAGGGAGGGTGTAATGAATAACATAGTGGCGAAGAGGTAACTCCTTTTGCTACAGTCTCTCTCTCTCTCTCTCTCTCTCTCTCTCTCTCTCTCTCTCTCTCTCTCTCTCTCTCTCTCTCAGAGGCTGAGCCACCGACCGACCTGCCAGGGAGGTACCACCCAGCCGAGATATCTGGGATAGGAGAGAGAGAGAGAGAGAGAGAGAGAGAGAGAGAGAGAGAGAGAGAGAGAGAGAGAGAGAGAGAGAGAGAGAGAGAGAAAGGGGGGAGGTTGTTTGCGGCGGCGACGCAGCGAGTGAGCCAGCTACTAACTGTGGCTGTCAAGCTCCACTTTCCCCAGCCCCCAGGTGCTTACCTGCTGCCGGTGTCTGTATTCTTTCTGCCTCACATTCACGTGGGGGTCTCCTGCCCCACAGACGTACTCACTCACTCCAAAACTCACACATCACGCTCAAGCAACGCTCGACTCACACGGCTCATTATCCTCAACTCTGCATCGTCCTGCTGTGTAGTGCTACGTGATACAGCCCAGCTTAATGACTGAAGTCTCGTCGTAGACACTCGTAGGTGGACAGACAGACACCCAACCACTCCCTCCCTCCCTCCCTCTCTCTCTCTCTCTCTCTCTCTCTCTCTCTCTCTCTCTCTCTCTCTCTCTCTCTCTCCACGTAATTGTCCCTGGCGTTATCAAACCGGCCCCTCCCCCTCTCGACCGTTTAAACTCGCTAAAGCCTGGACCTCGCTATCTACGCGCAGCCGACAGGAGGACTCATCTGAGGCACTGCGTCTCATCTCCCCCTTGAGGGTCCTGTTTTACCCCGTCGTAAGACGGATCAAGGTATGCCAATACGTTGCAGTGTGCGCTGAGGGGGGCCTGCCTCCTCTGCCCTCCTCCCCTCTCACTTGTTGCTACTGTCTCCCACTGCCCTCACTCATAACGCAGTCTGTTTGCCGACAGTGTAACACCTGATTAGCTCTAGGGACCAAGTGGCTAGAGGTAATCTCTTGAATGCCCTTTTCCGGGTTCACTGGAGGGACTTTTTGGAGAGTTTTAGATGGGATTGTTGAAGGGTTCTTGGGACGAGTTTTCGGAGGAGGGGCGGCTTCTTGTTGAAGGGGTCATTGTCGTGTTGATTTTGGGAGGAGAGTCAGGATTTGAGACTTGGGGGGGGCGGAGGGGAGGGGGTGGGGGAGTGTTCTTTACTGAGGGAAGCTGGGAGTACTGACCATAGAGCAGGGGATCTAAGTAGATGAGGACCTTTTGAGATAGGTTTATTTAGAGGTTCTTGAGAGCGAGGTGACGAAAAGTAAATTGAGGAGAGAGAGAGAGAGAGAGAGAGAGAGAGAGAGAGAGAGAGAGAGAGAGAGAGAGAGAGAGAGAGAGAGAGAGAGAGAGAGAGAGAGAGAGAGAGAGAGAGAGAGAGAGAGAGAGACAGACAGACAGACAGAGACAGAGAGGAAGAGAAGTACGAGGGGACAACAGACACAACGCCTCAGTCCAGGTTGCTCTGTTCTCAGTCCCTGAACTTCGGACATTGATCGCCACTCAACAAGGCTACTCAATGAGAGCCCACGAACGATCCAGAGAGAACTCAAGTTTCAACAAAACGCAAGTTGATCTGTTCCGTCAGCGTCGCGTCGGGATATACGATGACGATGTCAAAGGACGATTTCAAACGATCGCTTGTCCCATCATCAAAGATTATATTTTCGGTAGAAAACCTTCACCGTCTGTTCTACAACGCGTTAGAACGAAGCCCTCACACTGCACACGGGTTCCTGAAGAACAAGGATGGATGGAGTTATCGACCTCCGCCTGCAGGTGGTCGCGTCGGGAGCGAGAAGTGCACTTCGAGGAATCTTGGGGCTCCATCAACGTCGATGATTTTAGAGAGGAATTCTTCGAGGAGGAGGTGGAGGAGGAGGAGGAGGAGGAGGAGGAGGAGGAGGAGGAGGAACAGGAGGAGGAGGAGGAACAGGAGGAGGAGGAGGAACAGGAGGAACAGGAGGAACAGGGGGAGGAGGATTTTAGGGAGTCGGGTCATAGGTGTTCGAGGACTTTCGAAGGGATTTTTTTTTTTTGTACTGGAAGGTTCTTGTCTGAACGGAGACCCAACCTCACTCGTCTGAAGGGGGGAGAGGGGTGCACAACCTTACCCTGTTCCTGCGTGGAGCGTAACCTCGGGGCTGCAAGAACCCCATCCAAAGGTCCTTGGCGTTGTATGATAATAATTAAGAAGAATAATGATAATAATGATAACAATAATAACAGTACGAAGAAGAAGAAGAAGAAGAAGAAGAAGAAGAAGAAGAAGAAGAAGAAGAAGAAGAAGAGGATGAAGAAGAAGAAGGAGAAGAGGATGAAGAAGAAGAATAAGAAGAAGAAGAAGAAGAAGAAGAAGAAGAAGAAGAAGAAGAAGAAGAACAAAAAAGAAGACAAAGAATAAGAATAAGAATAAGAATAAGAAGAAGAAGAAGAAGTGAAGGACGTCATACCAGTACTTGGCCAATATGGGAAAATGGATGAGATCAGATCTCTAATCGAGCGAAGGACGCCGTCAAACCATCTCCCTCCTTTTCTGTAACGTCACTTCCACCTGGAGAGCTGTGAGTGGACGGTACAGGCGGGATCTGGTGCAGGCAGAATGCATCTCTGAACTTAGTTCCATACGGTCAAGCCTCCACCGTCCCGACCCCAGCTGGTGGAGAAGCACAGCCTGCACTGTGTCTTCATCTCAGGAGTCAGTAAAAAAGGGAAGGGGGTGGCCGAGTTAGCGGGCAGGCTGTGGTGGTAGTGGTGAGTGGCTTATGATGGAGTATGCAAGACGAGAAGGTCTCCAGCTCGGGTGTGTGTGTGTGTGTGTGTGTGTGGAAAGTCTAGGTATGAAGGTGTAACACAAGCGGAGGGGAATGAGAGAGAGAGAGAGAGAGAGAGAGAGAGAGAGAGAGAGAGAGAGAGAGAGAGAGAGAGAGAGAGAGAGAGAGAGAGAGAGAGAGAGAGAGTCAACGATCACGAGAGGAGGCAGCCGTGCGCGCGCAGGCACGCGGCCACTTCAAAAAACAAAAAGCATCCGGCCATCTGGGTGGTGGAACCAACACGGGCGCGTTCGTCCTGGAAATTCTAAAATTAATCTCCCAGTGCAGACTACAGCAGTACCAGGAGGGGTGACGCATGTATACGCACCTCAATCATGATGCGCCAACGACTCATACGCATGGATACGCACCTCAATCATGAGACGTATGACGATGGAAGCGACTAATCGGGAAACTAGCGATAAAGATAAGGTGTAAAAAATACGAAAAGCTTTATCAGTTCTAAAAGCAAAGCTAGGCAGAGAAGGGGAAAAAAAAAATATCTTTTGAGTCCCAGGTGAAGCGACTTATTTACGAAGTGCACGCAGTGGTGTATGTTGTAAAGGCCTAGTGTCATCTATCTATCTATATATCTATATCTATCTATCTATCTATCTTTCTATCTATCTATATTTCGTGTATTACAATGTCAATGAGTCTTCACGATGTAATATACAAAAGCGCTTGACATCTTGCATCATCAGTTGTATATCAACTGACTGCTTTATTTCCCTCTTGTGTCTCCCCTGATGATGTGATTATTACACGAAAGTGCACTTGGGAACTTATCGTGTTTTATTTTCCCCTTGGACTCATAGGAATATACATATATATATGTATATATATATATATATATATATATATATATATATATATATATATATATATATATATATATATATATATATAGAGAGAGAGAGAGAGAGAGAGAGAGAGAGAGAGAGAGAGAGAGAGAATACGCAATAGAAAAAGACTACAGTGATAGAATCATGGGCAAGAAAGCAACAAAAATACAAATCCAACACAATGGAAAGATGTGAAAAAAAAAAAACAGAAGAATTTTAGCATATGAAACTGCATTGATATTTACGGACATATTCAAAGATAATTACAAAGGTCGGGCATTTAAATTTAGAAAATTGGAGCGTTATTAAAGCAATTATTGCGTTCGTATTTTTTCCATTTTTGGCGACGCCATTACCCGAGTGGAAAAAGAAAGAAAAAAAAAAACACACAACCCTTGGGGGGGGAAAATATATGATTCAATCGTACGTATTTACGGAGTTTGTTTCACTAATGAAGGGCAAAAAAACATGGAGACAACAGCGACTATATATATACAGTTCAACTGAAAACAGGAGGGGAGGGGTGGATCCCGTTCCATTTCAGTCCTTAGTAGGAAACTCTTATAACTTAATTAACGTCGGTCAAGGAGTTATTATAATTTTCTTCTTTTTTTTCTCTCTCTTTGGACTGCCTGCCACCCCTCCCCCCCCCGTTAATCATCTAAACATTACCTCAAAAATGGTAACGGAATTACGACATCGACTCCCTGAGCGCGACCCACCAGTACGATCCAGTGGGTGTGGTGGCCCGGCCTTTGTTCTGGTCCTGAAGAGTTCAAAGGTCGAAGACCAGCACGCCCGCTGTGGTCCAAGGGGGCGGTACCGTGGTGCTCAGGGAGGGAAGGAGGGGAAGGAGGGAGGGAGTAATACCGTCGTGCTCAAGGGTCGTACCATCGTGCCCAAGGGTCGTACCGTCGTGCTCAAGGGTGGTCGCAAAGTCGTGGTCATGGGTAGTGCCCTCGTGCTCGTAAGGGTCGTACCGTCGCGCTCAAGGGTCGTATCGTCGTATTCAAGGGTCGTAAACTTCGTGCTGAAGGGTTGTACCGTCGTGCTCAAAGGGTCGTACCGTCGTGCTCAAGGGTCGTGCCGTCGTGCTCAAGAGGTCGTGCCGTCGTACTCAAGGGTCGCACCGTCGTGCTCAAGGATCGTACCGTCGTGCCCAAGGGTCGTACCGTCGTGCTCAAGGGGTCGTACCGTCGTGCTCAAGGGATCGTCCCATCATGGCGAAAGAGACCAACGAAACTCAGAGATCTCATCACTATTCTCCCTCGGGAGAGACACAGAGATAAAAGTCTCTCCTCACCTTTCATGACGAGACGTAATAAGCCCCCGTCACAGCGGCCGAGACGTAATAAGACCCCGTCACAGCGGCCGAGACGCATTAAGCCCCCGTCACAGCGGCCGAGACGTATTAAGTCCCCCGTCACAGCGGCCGAGACGTATTAAGCCCCCGTCACAGCGGCCGAGACGTATTAAGCCCCCGTCACAGCGGCCGAGACGTATTAAGTCCCCCGTCACAGCGGCCGAGACGTGTTAAGTCCCCCGTCACAGCGGCCGAGACGTATTAAGCCCCCCGTCACAGCGGCCGATCAGCCAAGCCCCGGGTGATAACGATGACCCGCGTCACTGTGACGATGGACGACGCACTCACTGACTGAGGGAGGGAGGTGGGTGGAGGGAGGTGAGTGGGAGGTGAGTGGGAGGTGAGTGGGGGTGTCAAGTCTCTGGACTTCACTACTGTACTTGACGGCTTCTTCTTATCTTTTTTTTTTTCCTTTTTCCAAAGGGTCGTTCTGCCGTCTCCTAACAGGCTATTAGCGGCGTTAGTTGGCCGTTTTACGCAAAAGGGGGGCAGGGGGGGAGCTCTCTCTCCTCGCGGTGGTTATGCCTCTCTCTCTCTCTCTCTCTCTCTCTCTCTCTCTCTCTCTCTCTCTCTCTCTCTCTCTCTCTCTCTCTCATCTCCATATCTGCTGTACGAATAGATGTACACCATTTCCACCATCCAATGACTTCTTTTTAAAACAAAATAAAAAATTACATATCTATCTACCTATATATATATATGTATGTATATATATATATATATATATATATATATATATATATATATATATATATATATATATATATATATATATATCACCTCCATCTCTTACAAACGCCGTTCCTTTGTGACCAGCACTACTCCCTTGTAGACATACGTCAAATATTCCTGACCCACCTTACACACGTATATATAAATATATATATATATATATATATATATATATATATATATATATATATATATATATATATATATATATATACATACATATATATGTATATATATATATATATATATCCTCCACCCATCTACTTCTATCTGATGATAGTCTGTTGTTCTCTCCTCAATGCTGGACTTAGCTTTTTTTCTTCGCCGGTTCCACATTCGCTCTCTGTCTGCTTATTGATAAGATACTGTATCAATTTACACCCCACACCACCCCATTCCCCCTGTTCAGGGCCTTTTGTCCTCCAGCGACCCGGTGGAGAATGGAGGACGCGGGCGAGCGTACACAACGACGCAATAGCAACCCTTGTACGTTGCAGCACACACATGGATTTGACGCCTGGTTGGGCGCGTCAGACGGTCAACGCCACCTGGTGCGTGGTAAGAGGCGATCTGTCGCCGTGCAGCGGCATTCACTGGCGGTCAGCACACAACCGACCTTCCCCCTTGCATTCAGCGCCATGTCTGCTGCATTCAGCGCCATGTCTGCTGCATTCAACGCCATGTCTGCTGCATTCAACGCCATGTCTGCTGCATTCAGTGCCATGTCTGCTGCATTCAACGCCGTGTCTGCTACATTCAACGCCATGGCTGTTGCATTCAACGCCGTGTCTGCTACATTCAACGCCATGGCTGTTGCATTCAACGCCATGTCTGCTTTATTCATCACCGTGTCTGCTGCATTCAACGCCATGGCTGCTGCATTCAACGCCATGTCTGCTTTATTCAACGCCGTGTCTGCTACATTCAACGTTATGGCTGCTTTATTCAACGCCGTGTCTGCTACATTCAACGCCATGGCTGCTGCATTCAACGCTATGTCTGCTTTATTCAACGCCGTGTCCGCTACATTCAACGCCATGTCTGCTTTATTCAACGCCTGTGTCTGCTGTATTCAACGATATGTCTGCTTTATTCAACGCCGTGTCTGCTGCATTCAACGCCATGTCTGCTTTATTCAACGCCGTGTCCGCTACATTCAACGCCATGTCCGCTTTATTCAACGCCGTGTCTGCTGCATTCAACGCCATCTTTAGCGTATAAACGCAATCCGTCGGGCAACCACGCGCCATCTCCCCGCTCTCGCTACCTTATGGTTAGCGCATAACGGCATCTACCTGCGTTGAAAAGAAAAAGGCAATGCGCTATACAGAGAATAGATAGATAGAGAGAGAGAGAGAGAGAGAGAGAGAGAGAGAGAGAGAGAGAGAGAGAGAGAGAGAGAGAGAGAGAGAGAGAGAGAGAGAGAGAGAGAGAGAGAGAGAAACCCTTCGGAAAAAGAATTCTGAGAGATCTGCTTGGATCTCTCTCTCTCTCTCTCTCTCTCTCTCTCTCTCTCTCTCTCTCTCTCTCTCTCTCTCTCTCTCTCTCTCGGTATAGCGAGATAAACTCGAGACATTTAAGAGAGTCATTGTAAATCCACGGGGGCTTCGTCAGCGCCATTCAAATAATGGACTCTTCTTTTTTTATCTTTTTACCTTTTTTTTGGTTTCAGAATACAGAAATTTTTTTTTGGGGGGGGATTTCAGAATACAGAAAACATAGCGTCGCGTTCGATTCCCCGCCACACACAGCTATGCATATGCGAGCGCGTCGTTTCATCCCACTGAAATCTGGACTGTCGTTATTGTGGATGCGTCCAAAACGTGCGTATCCCCAACACTGAAGAGCCACGTCAGTGTTACCATCGCGACTGATACACACACACACCCTTTCCTTCCCCCCCTTCTATGGCTAAGCAAGAGAAGAGGGTGAGAGGAGGAGGAGGAGGATGAGGATGAGGAGGAGGAGGAGGAGGAGGAGGAGGAGGAGGAGGAAGGGGAGAGAAAGAGATCTAAAGCAAGAGAAGAGAGGGGGGAGGAGGGGGATGAAAAAGAGATCTGGTAAAACCTAACCAACTCCCCCCCTCCGCCATTATATCATGGTGATGTACGCACGCACGTATGTACAACTACTTCTATCGACGCAATTCATGCGTGTGTCGCAAGCTGCTACTATGGACAGATATATATATATACATATATATATATATATATATATATATATATATATATATATATATATATATATATATATATATATACTTACATATAAGATAGGAAATCTAATATTTACTCTTCGACCTGTCATGTCTGTTGTTCTCATAAGACACATAATAAATCCGGGTTGCATTTCGGCAAGGGCGTCGACCTGTTTCTACTTCTGTGTATGTGTGTGTGTGTGTGTGTGTGTGTGTGTGTGTCGATCATCCAGATAGAGTATCTGCAAGAGCAGGCCAGCCTCCCAATGTTCGATGATGCCGGGGGATAAGAACGCGATCACCCCTCATAATCTTGCGTGTGTGTGTGTGTGTGTGTGTGTGTGTGTGTGTGTGTGTGTGATGGGACAGCGTCAAACTTCCCTGGCGTACGAGGACTTAAGACGTGTGAGTACACCACGAATTTCTCAAGACGTCGGCGACTACTATAACCACGATAACAGGCGAGTTATCAGTATTCAAATGGGTTGATCAATTATTGATAACACGCCGATGCACACGCTCGCAGAACGAGATGAATAACTCATTTCTAACCAGAGAGAGAGAGAGAGAGAGAGAGAGAGAGAGAGAGAGAGAGAGAGAGAGAGAGAGAGAGAAGGGATCGCATAATAGACAATCTATTCTCATCGGATCTATTCCTGTTGATGTTTCAGCAACATCCGCGTACATCTGTTGAAAACAGAACTGTTGTTGTAGAACAGTAACTATAGAAGTAAAAAAAAAAGGATGTGATAGCAACGTCGAAGAAAAAAAAATTCTCTTTTCAGACGTAATTATCGGCAATCATCGCAACGCGTTGTTCTCAAACACTATCACATACAAAGAGAACAGATCTACTTTAATACTCTCATCGGCGTCTAAACATGTGACTCTACGTGGAGTCGTCTCTTATCGCTAGCTCCGCAACGTACACCGTCTCCCTCACTCTTTCAGACTCGAAGGCGAAGAAAAATAAAAGAGGAAACGCCTCGCTTGTCAACCAACTCCTCCGCGCCCCGTCAGCCTCGCTGCAAATTAACCAACGCGCCACTTCGAAGTCTCCGAGCGACCATCTGCCCCGGGGTACGACGAGCCGTGAGGAGCAGGGGCGCGCGCGAGCCAGCTTCAGTTTATTAAGCCCCCGCACAAGTGTTAATACAACCCATTAATGGTTGAGGCCTTTTATACCACCATTCCTTCCACGCACCCCGAGTCTTAACGCGAGACACGACGAACCCAGAGCGTGGTGTTGGGAAGTCTCTTGCCACATCACCACCACAGTGTGGTGTGGCGGGGAGGGGGTGTGTGGGGATGTGGCGAGCATCAGCACCACCACAGTGTGGTCTCGGGGAGGGCGTGTGTGGGGATGTGGCGAGCATCAGCACCACCACAGTGTGGTGTGGCGGGGGGGTGTGTGGGTGTGTCTCGCCACATCACCACCACAGCGTGGTGTCGGGGAGTGGGTGTGTGTGTGTGTCTCTCGCCACATCATCACCACAGTGTGGTGTCGGGGAGGGCGTGTGTGGGGATGTCTCGCCACATCACCACCACAGTGTGGTGTCGGGGAGGGCGTGTGTGGGGATGTGTCTTGCCACATCACCACCACAGTGTGGTGTCGGGGAGAGGGTGTGTGTGTGTGTGTCTCTCGCCACATCATCACCACCACCACCGGAGTGCTGGCGTTATGAAGGACGAGAGAAGGAGGAGGAGGAGGAGGAGGAGGAGGAGGAGGAGGAGGAGGAGGAGGAGGAAGAAGGAGGAGGAGGGAGGGAGGAAGATGAGATGATGGTGGTGATGGCGGCGCAGTCAACAAGCTCCTGCTGCATTACGTGAGTGCTGGGTGATGCGCTGACGTCTTCATGTGAGAGGTTTTTGAAAGCCCATCCCGTCCCGTTCCCCCCCCCCCCACCCCTTCCTTCCCTCATCGTCCACCAACTTACTAACGGCGCTGTCATCAAGGGCGCTCAAGCATCCCAGTTTAACCTTTACGTGCAATGAATATATATATATATATATATATATATATATATATATATATATATATATATATATATATATATATATATATATATATATATATTCCCCCACACCTCCTCCTCTCAATGGGGAGGGAGGCGCATTTTCTAAGAGCGATGTAAACAGGCGGATCTGAGGGTCATTTCGGACGATGATCCCGACACTTGAGGGTGTAGGAGGCCGTTCTCCTCCCCCTCTCATCATCCTAAGGTGGTCTTCAGCAGGGAGGTGACCAACAAAGTGTCCTAGGACGTGGGTGACTGGGGAGGTAGGTAGGGGTGACAAAAGTCCCCTCACGCCTCACCAGACGGTGAGATATTGCGGCTAATAAGTCTAAAGACATTCTAATGCCTAATTCTACTTCCCTGTCCCCTTCTCCTCCTCCTCCTCCTCCTCCTCCTCCTCCTCCTCCTCCGCTCCTGTATCTCCTCCTACTCTTACTCGTTCTAAGAAATTAATACTTCCATAGCTATCGCTACCCCAGGCTATCTTTTCTTCTATCTCTTCTGTATCTAAGAACGCAATGTATTCACAGCTTTAGTTACCTAAACTATACCATCTTTCAGCACCTGTTATCATCCTTCAGCACCTGCTATCATCTTTCAACACCTGCTATCATCTTTCAGCACTTGTTATCATCCTTCAACACCTGCTATCATCTTTCAGCACTTGTTATCATCCTTTAGCACCTGTTATCATCTTTCAACACCTGTTATCATCTTTGAACACCTGTTATCATCTTTCAGCACTTGTTATCATCTTTCAACACCTGTTATCCTTCAACACCTGTTATCCTTCAACACCTATTATCATCTTTCAGCACTTATCATCTTTCAGCACCTGTTATCCTTCAACACCTGCTATCTTTCAACACCTGTTATCATCTTTCAGCACTTGTTTTCATCTTTCAACACCTGTTATCCTTCAACGCCTGTTATCTTTCAACACCTGTTATCATCTTTCAGCACCTATTATCATCTTTCAGCACTTGTTTTCATCTTTCAGCCCCAGTTATTCACCAACAAGGATGAATTCAAGTAACCCTACTACAGTTATACATTTTACATCGAGCAGTTTTCTAAAAATTCCCAGAAACATTTCTCCATCTTTGATCCCACGCTAATGTCATACCTTGTCCCTCTCCCTCCAAGAACAAATCATCATCTTCGTCAAGGCTTGACGTACATCATCTCAAACCGTCAATTTGCTTCAGGAACATAAAAGCTGTGTGATCAAATCTCCGCTCACTCCTCTCTCTTACACTGTGAGTGAAAGAAATAATACGGTCTCTGACAGCTTTCCCGCAACTCAGCTCCAAAGGCATCGTGCATATTTTTACCATTCATTGCGGCAACATGCGAAATACATACATACCGACCTGGGGTTTTCACTGCTAGGGCATGTCCAGTAATCACTCACATCATTCTACTTTTCGAATGATTTGTCCCCTTAGAGTGTACTGTCCATCAATCCGTCGTATAGACTCGTAGTTACAGGACAACAAAGTGGCAACCAATCAGGAGAAAATAAAAGAATATAATCTCACACAAACTTGAACGCACTGGTATCTTTACGAGTCTACCAAAGCATCAGCGCCGCCCCCTGGTGAGGCTTGCGCCCCTGGGCAATCTCGAAGTAAGTCCACGGCCTCAAAGACGCGAGGAGGCTCCTCACACAAGCGTCCAACACACTCCTCTAACCTCCACCACCTCGTCCGAGAATGCCAAGGCACCTTTTGCTTTTCTTCTTCATCTTCTGCGGGCCTCCGTAACGCTTCTCTCTCTCTCTCTCTCTCTCTCTCTCTCCTCCTATCTTGAACATTACCCATGACACGCTCTCTGTGTCAAAACATGCCCTACCTACCCTCAACCCCATCCCCGCGCCCCACCACCAGCCAGCCACCCCACCACCGCACAACACCCACATCAAGACCGTCTCTCTGTTGTGAAGGCTGAGAGTCAATCATAATCAGGTGTTCGGTAGGTGCTTTTAGACCAGACACTTAAGGGAAGAAGAGGCTATAAAGGGAAGTGGTGGGGGTTGGGAGGGAAAGACTTAGTGAAGGAAGAGGAGTTCCACAGCTTATCTGTTCGAGGCGATGTCAGAAAAGAGAAAAGAAGGAAAAAATTGATGCAGCATCCACACCATCCTCTCACTCATCAATCATTCACTCTGTACACTGACGTCCAATCACCCACTGCCTTGCCATTCACGAAATGTACTCAACCCTCTCTCTCTCTCTCTCTCTCTCTCTCTCTCTCTCTCTCTCTCTCTCTCTCTCTCTCTCTCTCTCTCTCCAAGTTCAACACAGCTGCTGTAATCTTTCCTCCTCCTACCCCCCCCCCCCTTCGCCACTTCATATACCATCCTTCCTTCCTTCTTCTACAGGAGCTTCGCGCACGGGGGCTGGGGGGGAGGGGAAGAGGGTGGAGGGGAGAAATGGACGAGAAAAAAAAAAATCGGTCTTTCCTCCTAATTACTGATGGCCGGGGTTTGCTGCAGGGGGAGGGGGGAACGGGGAGGAGAGAGAGAGAGAGAGAGAGAGAGAGAGAGAGAGAGAGAGAGAGAGAGAGAGAGAGAGAGAGAGAGAGAGAGAGAGAGAGAGAGAGTCTAGCGGAAAAGCGACGCGCAATCGTTCACTCGGAAGCTAGCGAAGGTGGCGTTGCTTCCCTTCGTTATGAAGCCACACGACATCACAACCCTCGCGGGCGCTGAACTGCCACACGGACAGAACAACTGTTGTAGAACTCTACGCAAACCACTTGCCCACAATGCTCTTCCTTGACGAGACCTCCTTCATACAGATAAGCCCCCCCCAAGGTCTCTCAGCATTACAGATGACTAACCCCCACACGAAAAAAAAAGCTCTTAGAATCTTTATCCTTCTCTTTATCTACATCTAAAAGCAGAAGATATCTACAGAGGACTATTGCGTGTCTTCGTAGCCATCTTACCCGAGATCATGACGCCTGCATGCATAGTACATTATCGACGCGGTGTTACGACGGAGTGACTATACATCACCAAGACTGGTTCTCCGAGCGGTGGCCGAAGTCTTCCAAGTCTGCGACAAAGGACAATGGAGGAAGGGTGGAACGGAAAGCCTTTGGATCCCGTTTCTTCAACCCCCCCCACCCCCCCCCCCCCCGCCCCGCTCGGGAAGACCTGTTACTGAACCATTTACTAACCCCATCCCTCCCTCCCCCGGGCGTTGAATGATCCCAACGGGCTCTCGTCTTGTCGCTATCTTTCTAGTCCATCTCCGTACCACACACAAGGTCGCTCTCTGTCCCTTATTGGCACGCGTTTTTCGTTTCTGTCTCACTCTCATCATCGAAACCATCATCTCTGTCATCATCATCATCATCATCATCATCATCTTCATCACCATCATCACCATCATCATCATCATCATCATCATCATCATCATCATCATCATCATCATCATCTTCATCACCATCATCATCATCATCATCATCATCATCATCATCATCATTATCATCATCATCACCATCATCATCATCGTCATCATCATCATCATCATCATCATCATCATCATCATCATCATCACCATCATCACCATCATCATCATCATCATCATCATCATCATCATCATCATTATCATCATCATCACCATCATCATCATCGTCATCACCATCATCATCATCGTCATCATCATCATCATCATCATCATCATCATCATCATCATCATCATCATCATCTAACGCTTTATCATTTCATTTCCCGTTCGAGTCTTCTTCGTAACTGTGCATAACTTTCGTGTTCGATCAGTTCGCCTTTACGATGGAATATCCTTGTGTCCCCTCACCGTCCGAAGTCGCGTTCTTGTGCCTGTTCGTACACAGGTTAGGTTTCCGCGTCTCGAACGCGCCCACGCCCTTGGTTAGGTTCTTACACCCAAGTTCAGCCCGTCAGCCATCGTAAAGTGGACGTCCTTGTACCTCCACAGGCAAAAATCGTGTTGACCAGAACTTCAGAGCTTGACTGGACAGTATGTGTTGATGTGTGAAGGCCAGTGGACGAACAACTGTGTGTGTGTGTGTGTGTGTGTGTGTGTGTGTGTGTGTGTGTGAGTGTGTGTGTGTGTGTGTGTGTGTGTGTGTGTGTGAGGGGTGGGTGCGTAAGGGAGCGGTGGACGAAAACTGGCTCCTTTCCCTCTTCCCCCACGCCAGGCGGACTTGAGCCTAACTGGACGACACTGGTTGATGTTGGGAGGCCAATGGACGAAAACCGTACCCACCCACACCCACCTACCCACACACCCACCAAAGGCCAACGCCACTGAGGGGAATGGCCAATTTCCTCAAATTTATCCACGTCAGACGTGCGGTTGCCAGGATAAATTGGCCCGTATTATTGCCACCCTCCTCACCCACCCACCTCTCGGGACGAGTAGAAAAATACAAATATCACAACCATCTTTTTTTTTACTTTTTAAGATGTCGTCAGCACGAGACACTGTTTCCTCTCTCATATATACACATATTCTGTCAGTATGATACACTGTTTCCTCTCTCATATACACATATTCTGTCAGTATGATACACTGTTTCCTTTCTCGTATATATATATTCTGTCAGTATGATACACTGTTTCCTCTCTCATATACACACATTCTGTCAGTATGATACACTGTTTCCTCTCTCATATATACACATTCGGGCAGTACGACACACTGTTTCCTCTCTCATATATACACATTCGGGCAGTACGACACATTGTTTCCTCTCTCATATATACACATTCTGGCAGTACGATACACGTGTTTCCTCTCTCTCATATATACACATTCTGGCAGTACGACACATTGTTTCCACTCTCGTATATACACATTCTGGCAACAACGTCTGTTTGGAGATGTGAGGATGAATGGGTCGAGTTCCGAATGCAAATTTCTTTTCTCTCTCCGTGGACACGTTATTATAAACCGTTGTTCCACTGAACGTGATCCGGATAAAAATGTAACTCGTCTTCCTCGCCGTAAATCCGTTATTAACCTAGTATCTTACCGTTATTTCCAGCAACGTCTCTTACGAAATCACGTTAGAAATATCAAGACTGTGATAGAAGTTAGGGAGGGAGACAGGGGACGATAAACTGTGGGCGCCAGATCACATACTGATAATGCCTTTCATCATTAACATCTGGAACTTAACATCAAGATTATAAAATCATCAAATCTATGAATGACAAATGAGTATATATATTTTTGGAGTTAATCCGTAGATGTAATTTCGATCTCTCATTTCCTGAAGGGTACGAAAGAACTGAGGAGGTCAGGAGGTGCGAGCTGCGACCTAAAACCTTACCCATCCTAGAATACGTCAAACCTTAACCTAAAGAGACCCTGAAGTTAGTGTGTTCAAAAGCCCTATAGGCTGGTTACAGCAGATCTCGGCTCCCTCCTTCAATCCTTCATTGATTATCACTATTTGCACAGTAACGGGGAGGGAGTCCTACGCTCGTGGGGACTTTCCCCCTTTTCTATAAGACATATGTTACTCATGTTGCTGAATTGTAATGGCTATCTCAAATCACTGGGGTCATTCGGCCAGAATTTATAACATACGTCAAATAACACATCAGAATATCCACCCCATCCCCTAACTATGTGCTAAGTCGATAAACAATATCTAAGCAAGAGAATATTCTCCGAAATAGGAAATATTCGAATTCTAAGCAAGAGAATATTCTTCGAAATAGGAAATATTCGAATTCGCCATGGGGTATCTTTATGTTTTCTTTGATTTATTACGAAAAAAAAGGATTATAATTAGAGATGGATTCTGCTTGTGCATCTTCAGACACACGAAACGAAAGGTGGTAATATGCTGGTCGTCAACACGTAACAAAAACATGCCAACGGATATCAAAAAGGAAATCCATATCAGTGATGTTGTCCCAGACAAACACAAGACACAAAAACACCCACCAGAAACATCCAAAACTCACTGTATGTTACGTCACCTTACGTCAATCGAAAATTCACGATTCCGTCACCCAAGACCTGTCAGGGACTGTGACGGCAATCGTGACGCGGGTGACACCGATCACAGTCAGCCGTAACACTCCGTGAACTAGATGAAGTCACTGTAACGCGAGGCTGGGCAGCAGTGAATTCCTACATCCACTGTCGTGAGCGATGTAACCCTACATTTCAAGCGCACCATCTGACATCCACAGAAAAAAAAAATGATAATATAAGCTCGATTTTCGATATATATATATATATATATATATATATATATATATATATATATATATATATATATATATATATATATATATATTCTTATGAGTCCACGGGGAAAATGAAACACTTATCGTGTTTCATTTTCCCCGCGAACTCATAGAATATCTTGATCACGCGCAAAATTGTGATCCTTTCCAATATATATATAATATATATATATATATATATATATATATATATATATATATATATATATAATATATATATATCTTTTTTCTCTCTCTCTTCTATATTGATACAAATATGGCCATAAACTAATGCCTCTGGGACGCCACCGATATAAGACTCGCTGTCACTCCGGATCTCCCATTCTTTTTCTTACACCGAGCATAAACGTTGGTAACAAATATTCCGATGACTGTTAACGGATAACGCCTCCCCCCCCCCCCCCCCCACGGGTGTGATGTTTGTTCTTTACGCGCGCCATTTAATCTGAATACAAATTCTGGGAGACGCTAGATAGCGGAGGGATAGGTAGGTGGTGTTGAAAAAC
>NC_092286.1:11010735-11018235 GCF_036320965.1 Panulirus ornatus
AGGTTTGGAACGAACTGTTGACGCGGCGAAACATTAAACGGGGGCAATTCTTTTTCTACCGTCCGTCTCCCCAGGCAAGACGCGCGCACCGAGATTGTGTCCTTTCATTCGAATTTATCGACGGTGTCTGAACGAGCAGGGAAATCTGTCAGACGTTGCGCGCGCGTGTGTGTGTGCCTGTGCGTGTGTGTGTGTGTGTCTGTGTCTGTGTGTGTCTCTTCATGAACCTGTCTGTCATTACCTTTTTGTACTGCACGGAGAGGGATTCTTACACTCTTGAATGCGCCCCTTCTCCTGCACATTCCCAACGATCGCACAACTTCTTAGATCTATCGAATCTATTCGCGTCTGCACGTGGGCAGGTTCGCTGAAGTTTGATGTCATTACGATTATGAATATTAGTGCGATACACCTTCACTAGATGGCAAATGCCATACCAGTCAATCCTCTCTCTCTCTCTCTCTCTCTCTCTCTCTCTCTCTCTCTCTCTCTCTCTCTCTCTCTCTCTCTCTCTCGTTCACCTGCAAAAGGACATAATGGCCAAATGTAATCAACGCCATTTTCCTGGGACTAATAGGAAACCGAATGTAATCCTAGTGGCGTAGTGGTTTGGCTGCTGCAGCTGACTGTGAAGTCCCAGGGGTATGGTGTGGGTCGGGGTCTAGAGTTCGAACCCAGGCATCAGGGTGGAGGGAGGGAGGGGGATATGATGCCGTTCGCATCTCCCCTTCCCTGGTGGGTTGGGAGAGCGGATGGAGGAAGACTCAGGTGGGGGAGTGGGGGCAGCAATTACCGCGGTGCTGCGAGACGCGTAGCTCGCCCAAGACCTGTAACTCAAGTCCGAACTCTGAACCCTAGGGAGACGCAGAACTTGGAACCCCCTCGCTGGCACATCAGCACGTCCACGAAGCTCCGGCGTCATGACTCAATTTGGCTTATAAACTGTTGATCTTCACTTCGTACAAATGTGCTCTCAAGATTGAGTCGTATGAACCTTTCAAGTCTACTTTTTGATCATTCCATGAGACACGTCTGAAAAATCACGTTACTTCGTTTCTCTAGAGAGGTACACCGTAGCTTCTTTGAGAACACTAGCTGTTACTAGTTCTGGCCTGGCGTGAGAAGTTTAGTATTACTAGTGTAGTTTCGCTAGTCATCACTAGTTTTGGTATAGTGAAAGATTCTAGGGAGAAGTAGAACATGGATGATAACAGGGTCGCAAAAAAAAAAAAAAAATAGATAGAATCAGAACCTATATCTTGCGATGTTTTCAGCATCAAATCTTCCTTTACTTTAACTTGTTGATTCGCTTACCCATCACAAAGAGTGATCTACATGTCCATAAACTGTTCAGAGTTCTGGTTTAAGAACGCTTCGAGATACTTTTGCGCAAATGAAGTAACTGATCCACACCAGACTTTGAAAGGTAATCCCCGTATGATGTGAGCAAAAGAGGATACGGTTCACGTGTTTTTATTTTGCCTACAAAAAGTGTACATATTTCTGTGGCCATCTCGAAAACTGTAGCGCACGGTGTTGAAATTGAGACAAATGCCTTCAAAACACCTCAGTCTCACACCTTTGTCTTGTTACGTATTCTGTTACCGAATGCAGCGCTTAACAAGCGAGGCTGGAAACATTTTCGCCCACGTGCATACAACCTGATATTTCCAGCTGTGGAAATATTCTAATATCCCCACGTGTGAGAAAATATTCCGATACTCCTGCCTGTGTGGGAATATCTAAAAGATTCCCACATAAATGAAATACAACGCGTTAGACGCGTCACTAATGTGGACGTAAAGAACATTTCATCTCGAGTTTTATCACGTCGGTGAAGATTACATATAAAAGACACAAACTGGTCGTCTCAGAAGGGATAAAACTGTCCAAAGTGTAGATAGCATTATTTCGGACCACTGGCCAATAAACTCGGACGTTCCCCCCCCCCCAACAGAGAACCGCGTGCGAGAGGATCAGATAACACCAATTCTCCGAAGCAACACTAAATTTGAAACCGACAACGAATCACACCAATTCTCCGAAGCAACACTAAATCTGAAACCGACAACGACGACGGTATGAAACCACAACCCCCGACAGCGAAAGATGAAACCCAGACGACACAGCAAGATACTTGACTCGAACGACCACGCCCGCGTCGGGGTACCCCCCCAAGGCTCCCTCTGCGGTGAGTTCTCACTGCAGAATATGCAACGTGTCGACACCACTCGAAGTGGAGTTCACCGCGGGGCGAGCTCCCAGCCAGGGAAAGGAGGCTGTGCCTACTGACCTACCTACCTACCTAACCTAACCTACCTAACCTACCTACCTAACCTAACCTAACCTAACCTACCTACTTACCTACCTACCTACGTACCTCCCTAACCTACCTATCTACATACCTACCTACCTACCTACCTACCTACATACCTACCTACCTAACCTACCTACATACATACCTACCTACCTACATACCTACCTGCCTACCTACCTACCTAACCAACCAACCTACCTACCTACCTACCTACCTACCGGCTTCCTTGTCTGCCTGCCTGCCTACCTGCTCCAGGGAATGGGGGCTTCGCTCGCTTACAAAACGCGCTTAAATATTTGCTTACCCGGCGTCAGACGCAACCCCCCTGCTGCGGCTCTCACACGCTGCTTGCTACTGGCGGAATGGAGGCTCATGTCCACCAGCGTGATGGCTGGCCGTGTAGACCCACAAAGGGAAATTCGTTTTGGTTCTCGTGTCGTCGGTCTGTAAGCCTTCTGTCTCCTACTGTGGCCACCTATGCTGGGCGGGGCAAAAAGGTCCAGCAAATCTCCTCGCTCCCCCTAAAGGGGAATTTATCGCGGGGTGATTACAAAGCGAAGTGCCACCGTACGATAAGGTTCGTAGCATTTTATTCCACCACTCCTCCTTCCAGCCACCCCCCTTTCAGGACCCCAACGTCTGAACTATCGTACCTACGAGGCACAGTTGACGCACAGCTAAGGCTCGTGGTTGGGTTACCGCCACGGGAGACCTGGAGACCCCCGGGATTCTCAGAACGCACAAGGTGTCGTCCTCAAGGAATCAAATGACCGTATTGACAAAGGCCTGAAATGTGTATGTAGTATACGTGAGATCGAATCGCTGTACACCACTAGGAGAATTCCGGGGTTCGGATCGCCGTCCTGTAAACTCCCGCTTTAGTTTGACTGTGGTTTACATGTTCAGGTCCACTGGCGTCTCATGATTTCCATGCTCCTTGTGGGGGGGGGGGGGGTTGCCCCCCCTCTCTCTCTCTCTCTCTCTCTCATCGGACTGGCTCACCAGGTCAGCGTTGTGAGGCATGTATAGAGAGAGGGAGAGGAGGGGGGGGTGGTCGCTGTGGTCTAGCCCCATCATCGAGCGGTGGCGGGGGGGGGGGGGGGGGTTAAGGAGGAGGAGGGAGGGAGGGAGGGGCACCCGCCGCTAGGGAGGGAAGGAGGGGGGGGCCCTTGAAAGGGGTGGCCTTGAAGGGGTGGCAGGCGTCACCCATTAACGCTGCTCACACATGATTCACGCCACAAAAAAAAAACGCTGAGGCAAACACACACATACACACACACACACACACACACACACACACACACACACACACACACACACACACAAACACTGTGACTAAAGGCACATTAACGGTTTCGAGAACAAAAGAAACCTGGGGCTAGAGACAAAAGGGTTTGATAACCGAGCGAAACCAAGTCCCTGCTAGGTTAGGTTAACCTAGCCTCTCCTCCAAGGCTAGGTTAAATTTCCTCGTCATCCGTGCGATATATGTTATACACGACAGATAATCCATAAGCCCCGCAAAAAAAAGGTAATCATGCTTCAAGCAAAATTACATTAACGAACAGAATGCCAAGGATTAGAGAACTAAGTGTGGGGAGACGGAGTAATATGACTACGTGTCTAAAAAAAAAGAAAAAAAAACTAAGTGAGAGTTATTAGACGGCACAAGACTTGATAAAAGATATCGTATCTCTCACGTTTATGTCTAATTGGGAAAGTGACCAAGATAATTGGTGATTATAACGAAGAAACTCTTAAGACTGTACAAGACTTGATAGGGTAAATGAATCGTATCTATACTCACATTTACGTTCATTTGGAAAGTCATTAATATAAATGATAATGCAAAAAAAATGGTCTTGGACGTTTAGCCATCTCTTTCAACTCCCTTCCATAGACCCCCTCCTCCGCCTTTCCCCTTTATCCAATGTCTTAATCCCTTTTTCTTTTCCTTTCCTCCCCATGACGCGTCCCCGTCCCTCCTCCTCCTCCTCCTCCTCCTCCTCCTCCCGCAAGGCGTCATGGTAACAAGGTACATTGCACAGGGCCATTCGGTCGTCCCCCCCCCCCCCACACACACAAACACACACACACACACACACACACACACACACACACACTCGCTCGTTGCCTGGCATTGCGTTAGCTACCGTGTTCCTCCAAGGCGTAATTACTCCCACTAGAGTGTCGCCGGGCTACGAATGAGAGGGTTTCAAGGCAACGAACAACACGTGTGTCATTCACTCATGTCGAAATCCATCACCTCGAGGGAGGGGAGGGAGTGAGTTATTTCTCCTTACGTCTCACTTTGCTGTTCAGTCCTGCACCGCTCATACATGGGACTTGACCACCCACATGAATTATGGAGGCGAGACTGCATGTCTTATAGTTTTGTACTAATCTACTTTCTATAAACATTAATCGAAGTCGACTACGCATCGCTGCTATCATCTTAACACACGAGATGAGTCCAGGAAATAAAACACAGCACTACATTACCTCTGAGAACGTTGTATGGGTTGGTCACTGTATTACCCTGGCTACATTATATATGAGAAGGTCACTGTACAATCTGACCACAACATATGTGTAGGTCACTGTACAATCTGACCACAACATATGTGTAGGTCACTGTACAATCTGACCACAACATATGTGTAGGTCACTGTACAATCTGACCACAACATATATGTAGGTCACTGTACAATCTGACCACAACATATGTGTAGGTCACTGTACAATTTGCCGAAGCTGTACTTTGCCTATGAATAGATTACATTATTAGATCACCAAAGGTACACTGAACAGGAAATGCTCCATATGATTTGGTTTCCCCGAGAGCAGCAGAATCGAGTGAGCGAGACAAGCATTGGTCACTTTGATGTTGCTGTTGTTGTTGGTGTATAGTGAGGACTACCTTCTCCACCAGTCACTAGAGGTCTCCTCGTTGGTCAGTCAGTTACGATCAACCTCGTTAGCCAGTGGGTCGGTTTGGCTACTTGGATTTATTGATCGTAAAGGCCATCAATGTCCATTTATGACCCAAGTTCTCGGAAAGTCTTGACCACCTGTTTCAGGCGTTGATAATACTATACCTTTAAGAACCATACGTATTCTCTCGCTGCCTCCCTGGTCCTTGGTACGTGATGAGGAGCGACACGTCTTGTTTTCACGCCCTCTTCCGCTCCTGAATCAAGATCTTGATCCTTAACGAAGTGGGTTTCCATCGTCTTGAACGCGATCAGTCATAGGTCTAGACGCCGTGTCTCATTTCATCCACTTCATCTTTTGCTCAACGACTGTTTCATCATCGTTCGAACCCTCGACTGAATAAGTGGTCCGCTTCACATCAAACTGCTTCGTCCTCTTCTTCATCAAACTGCCACGTCCTCTTCTTCATCAAACTGCCTCGTCCTCTTCTTCAACAAACTGCCTCGGTCTCTTCTGCATCAAACTGCCTCGTCCTCTTCTTCATTAAACTGCCTCGTCCTCTTTTTCATCAAACTGCCTCGTCCTTTTCTTCATCAAACTGCCTCGTCCTCTTCTTCATCAAACTGCCTCGTCCTCTTCCTCATCAAACTGCCTCGTCCTCTTCCTCATCAATCTGCCTCGTCCTCTTCTTCATCAAACTGCCTCGTTGCCTGAATAAACCAACCCGAAAAATATGTGTACATATCTCTTTGTTGAATTCAACTCTAATAAATAACTGGCTGGTTTAATTTTCTCCCGGGGTGATTCCTGCAACTCTCTGGGAGAGGGAGGGGAGGGGAATTCTAGTTCGTTGATAACATATGTCTTTGTCTCATCTGCTGGAACAACACCTCCGTGGTAATACTGCTTGGCAATTACCTCCCCCTTGCTCTTGCAACTTTATTGCTGACGCCTTGCAGCATCAGCAGCGAGCGGTATTTGCACTACAATATGAGCTCTCCCGTGTTGCAAGAGGATGCTCAAGCATATTTGCACCCAAGACTTTTATTTTCATTCGTCGTGATAAAAGAAAGACTTTTCAGGGTTCTTTTTTTGGCCATATCTGTTGACGGGTTTTTGCCTCTTTGTCTCTCATCTTCCTTCTGATCCATTTCGTGTTCAGATACTGTCGTGCGACGACTAATTATGAAACCTCATATTTTCTCGTTTTATCTTTTAGAAAAGCTTAACATGGGCCGTGTCTTTATAGCAACCTTTGGGACTGTACACTGAACATCTACATATTAGTGTTCGTTTCTAAGACAGATGTTGCCACAAATATCTGTAATCCCCTCCAGCAAACACAGTGGCTTTTAGTATCTTTAACAACAGGTTCCTCTCGTCAGACTTTCACATATACTTGTATATACATACGGCAAAAGAAAAAAAAAGCATCTACCCACTTCTTGTGTGAGACAATACGACACAACGAACGAAGGATTTTGAGGAAAAACCAACTGATTTTACAATATGGCGACATCTTCTGTCATGTGCGATAATAAATGTAATGTTGATCTCATATTTCGATAGGTATAACTATACAGTGGGGTTACCATAATGGTTAGAAAATCTGTCTCACATCCACGCTCACCAACCCTTCCGAGGCAACGCGAATCGCACTGACCACTTCGCTGTTCATCGAACCCCACCAAGTAATTTACCCTTATTTTTTTGCCCCGCGTACTTGCAACATCCTAACTCGTGTGTGTACTAACTGCTTATATACACATCCTAACTCGTGTGTATACTAACTGGTTACATACACATCCTAACTCGTGTGTATACTAACTGGTTATATACACATCCTAACTCGTGTGTATACTAACTGGTTATATACACATCCTAACTCGTGTGTATACTAACTGGTTATATACACAGCCTGACTCGTGTGTATACTAACTGGTTATATACACATCCTAACTCGTGTGTATACTAACTGGTTATATACACATCCTAACTCGTGTGTGTACTAACTGGTTACATACACATCCTAACTCGTGTGCATACTAATTGCTTATATACACATCCTAACTCGTGTGTACTAACTGGTTACATACACATCCTAACTCGTGTGTACACTAACTGGTTATATACACATCCTAACTCGTGTGTATACTAACTGGTTATATACACATCCTAACTCGTGTGTATACTAACTGGTTATATACATATCCTAACTCGTGTGTATACTAACTGGTTATATACTCTAT
>NC_092286.1:11020735-11028235 GCF_036320965.1 Panulirus ornatus
ATAATTAATTGGACTGAACACGGGTAATGTTCCTGCGCCTGAACCGTCTCTCGTATTTCAAGAACGAAGTGAAAATAAATGCAGGACATTTAATTCACGCTCTACGTGATGGAGCAAAACTTGTGCTGACACAATATTGAAAAAGCAAAACAAACAGGAAACTAGTGAGTGTTAGATATGCGTTTGTCTTTAACAAACAGTAAACTTAAGAAAATATTCTGCCTGCTTACACGAATATATATATATATATATATATATATATATATATATATATATATATATATATATATATATATATATATATATAGCTCCGTCTCTCCGATGTATATCAACTGACTTATATTTCTCTCTTGTGTCTCCCCTGATGATGTGATTATTACACGAAGGTGCACTTGGAAACTTATCGTGTTTCATTTTCCCCGTGGATTCATAGGAATATATATATATATATATATATATATATATATATATATATATATATATATATATATATATATATATATATATATATATATATAACAGTTGGGTGATAGTAATCATTAGCCTTCTGGACAACATCTCAAATTCTACACAGGTATCAAGGTACACACACTGCGGAACCACTCTCACTGCCTCTCCTCTCCCCTCCTCTCCTCGCCTCTCTCTTCACTCTTCACTCTCACTCTGCCACCCGTGCCTACCATCCTCGTAGGTCCTGAAACTTTAAAGTCTCCCGTGTCAAGTTCCAGACTTTAAAGTCTCGCGTGGCGTCAAGTTCCAGACTTTAAAGTCTCGCGTGGCGTCAAGTTCTGGGCTTTGGGCTGGCTCTTGTCTCGTCACTGCTTCATGGCGCTATTTTCCTCGTGGATATTATTTTCCTTTTCCTTTCCTTCGTCTTGTGCGTTCTCCCTGCCTCACACCCGCCATTTGGTAAACATGCGATTGTCTTGGACAATCGCATGTTTACCAAATGGCGTCCTAGCTTCGTCTCTTCGATGTATATCAACTGACTATTATTTCTCTCTTGTGTCTCCCCTGATGATGCGACTATCACACGAAAGTGCACTTGGGATTGAGGGATCATGAATTGTGGAATAAAATAATCACTACATTTGCTCGACTTCTGAACACAATAAACAATATTAATTTCCCAGGAATTCGTGCTAACACTGAACAGTGAAGATCAACCTTGGGGGGAAAAAGTCAATAATGTAATACACTGTTCAGTACATTTAACGTACACTGTACTCCATACTAAACTGGAGCGAAGATGGCAGACATGCAAGGATATAGATAGATTCGTTCCGGGTTGCATAGTGTTGTTGCCGATAATTACGGGTTACGATGATGTTTCGTCAAGACGCCTCGAAGAGGCTATGAAATGCCTACAACCACCTCTGAGGTATACTAGATCTGCTGTGGAAGCCTAGTTTACCGCTGCGTTAAAAGTCGATTAGGTAGTGAAATGTGGTAAACTTAAGCGTAGACTAACCACTGAATATATATCAAGCCTACTTGTTATCCTGTAATGGTCATTAAACAGGAGAATGGTAAACCACAGAACATGACTAACCAACGGTATACTTCATTGTACTCTACACAACATACTAGTAAACTCATGGGTAAACCAGTGACTACGACAGACGAAAATGGATATCCTACAGCGTTCATTCAATTGCAAACACTATAGCCTTAATTGTAAACTAATCACTGAACATGACAAACAAATAGTATCCTGCAGGGTACACTATAGAGCATAAAGGTAAACTTTGAGGTAAACCACTGAACAGTGGTATCCATAATAGTATCCTGCAACGTGCATACATTATGGAGCACAATGGCAAATCTATGGGTAAATCAGTAAACCTTATCGTATTATAAAATCCTTGAGTAGGCGTTATACAGTGTAAAGGTAAACTTAGACGGTAAACCACAGTTCGACTCCTATAATGCTCACAAAACAAGTAAGAAAATCACTTCGAAATGACGTAGAATTAAAATGTTTAATCGTATATATATATAAGAACTTAAAAGCCCAGTAGATCTCATTACATAATAATCATATGATATAAATGAATATACCAAACCTATGACTTCATCGCAATCCTACACACAGAGAGAAACTACAGGATATTACATCAATTCAGACTCATTTTTTCCATTAGCATCCACGCGACTCTCCTGTCCGTGAGCGACTGAATACAATGAATGGATGGCTCCGACGTCACATCTTGCTCCCAGCTGTGTGACCAGATGAGGTGTTGGGTTCAACACAGACGCATACATCTCTGTCATAACACTGGTCGGAGGCCGCATTCCTTCTCGCTCGCCCAGTCGGTGTGCAGAGAGGAGGAGGAGGAGCAGAGAGGAGGAGGGAGGAGGGGGAGGAGGAGGAGGAGGAGGAGGAGGAGGAGGAGGAGCAGAGAGGAGGAGGAGGACCAGGAACTCGAACTCAGGAGAAGAGCAACAACACCACCAGAACGTACGAGACCTCCTCGGGGGAAAGAATTTATATCCAGGTTGAGGACAAGAGGAGGGAGAGAGAGAGAGAGAGAGAGAGAGAGAGAGAGAGAGAGAGAGAGAGAGAGAGAGAGAGAGAGAGAGAGAGAGAGAGAGAGAGAGAGAGAGAGAGAGAGAGAGAGACCAGGCCTGGTGTACACAGCCTAAGGGCACCCGGAGGGGAGAAGGGAAAATGCGATGCTGAGTGTGAGGGGTCAAGAGAGAGAGAGAGAGAGAGAGAGAGAGAGAGAGAGAGAGAGAGAGAGAGAGAGAGAGAGAGAGAGAGAGAGAGAGAGAGAGTTACTTTCTCTGTTATCTTTATTCTTTTTTGTGAGTGTTTGGATCATCTACGCGCCCACAGCAGTACTGAACCCCACGCCTACACGTCTCTCAGCCACGCCCATGCCTTCCTAAAGCCACGCCCACGCCTCACAAAGCCATGACCTCTCGCCTCATAACCACAGGTCCATTCCTCTCGTTTCGGCGGCCACGACTCTCACCCATTCCTCTCGCAACCATGCCTCCTCCCCTTTCCTCCTCCACCCACGCCTCTTACCAAGCCAGCACCTCTTACCGCCACGCCTATCAGTGCAGTTCCCATGTCTATCACATACCTACCCTGGCCTCTCGCACCCTGTCCCTCTCACTGATCGAACTCTTACATCCTGGCTTCTCACACTCACACCTCTCACACCCTGACCTCTCACATCCTAGCCTTTCAATCGCAGAAACCTCACACACACACACACACACACACACACACACACACACACACACAGAACCCCCAACAGTCCAAACCATTTACCCCCTCAGAGACTCTCACACCCAGCACGCCCGCACCCACCACGCCCACGCCCAGCAAGTTTTCGCACCCGACACCCGACACACTCACACAATAAAACCTTTCTTCCTCGAAAAGTCGACACTCGCTCTCACATGTAGCCGGTCCCAGACACACACACACACACACACACACACACACACACACACACACACACACACACACATCAATCTCACCTGTACGCATAAAAGCTGCTTGCCGTCCGTATCGCCAAGTGGATCTTACACAATAAACGCGATGCTCTCTTGTTTCACACGAGATCTAGAGAGAGAGAGAGAGAGAGAGAGAGAGAGAGAGAGAGAGAGAGAGAGAGAGAGAGAGAGAGAGAGAGAGGATGATGATGGAGAGGGAACATTGAGACCGAGTAGAGTAGAAGAGCATAAATCAGTTATGTAGTAGTCCGTTCTCTCTCTCTCTCTCTCTCTCTCTCTCTCTCTCTCTCTCTCTCTCTCTCTCCTTCTCTTCAGCTCTTCTTTGTGTTCTGTGTTGTCTCTTGTCTTGCTGGAGGTCTTCTTTGTGTTCTGTGTCATATTTTCTTTCCCTTTTTTTTTTCTGGGAGGGGGATTGTTCTGCTATGCGCACTTTACTTAACAACAACGCCAGGTGATTAAAGCATTCTAACAACAGTAACAACAAACCTGAGTCAGGCAATCTAACAGCAACAACCACTCATTATGTCACTCTAACAATAACAGCTGATTTAGGCACTGTAATAACCATAACATCTGAATGAATCACCTTAAAAGCAGTTAGGCAGTTTAACAACTAAAACCACTGATTATGGCTCTTTAATAACAATAACAGCTGAATTAGGCACTTTAATAACAATGACATCTGAATAAATCACTTTAAAAGCAGGAGACATGAGAACGTCAACAGTTGATGATTCAATTATAATACTGTCTTCACTTTAAATCAACTTTTATCATTTGAATAACTCTAAACAGCTGGAACCAATGTGGCAGACGACCAGAATAAATGAACCCACTTTGAGCAGTTAACGACCAATACTCTACCAGCTTCAGTCAGATGATAACCAGCTAACAACCTCTACTAGCTATCGACCTACACCAGCTGACGGCCTACACCAGCTGACGGCCTACACCAGCTGACGGCCTACATTAGCTGACAGCCTCGAGCAGCTGACGACCCTCATCAGCTGACGGCCACGACCAGCTGACGACCTCATCTCGCTCATCTCTCATTTTTGCTTCCCCCTTTACCTTCACTGCTCCCACATCCCACCTCGCCATCCTCACCCCCTGCCTCATCACAGCTCGCCATCTGCACTTCCCTCCTCCCTCCTCCTCTTCACACCTCCTCCTCACACCTCACTATAATCATATCCCGCCTCCTCACAACTCACTTGACCTCGTACCTCGCGACTTCAGACACACACACACACACACACACACACACACACACACAACCTCATTATATCACTCTTAACCAAAGCCCTTCCTTAGTTTCCTTACCCCCTAACCAGACGTCTAACCTCCCTTCCCTCCAAGCCAAACCCCTTATTTACCTACTCCTAAGGGGCGCCCCTCCACCCCACCCCATTGTCAACCCCCTTAACCTCCCCATTACAACCAGACAGCCTTGTTATACCTCATTTACCCATACCCGTCTGCCTTAACCCCCCTTACCTTACAGGTAGCATCCTAAACTCCCTTACCTCCAACCTCCAATTTTCCTAAGCTCCCTTTCCCCTAAACATCCCTTTGGTCTCCCTTTCAAACCCCCATCCCTTCTTGGGTAGACTCAAATCCCATCCCACAAACCCCCTCTCTAGGCCACAGAAAGAGAAAATCGATAAAGACGACCAACATCACAGCAGATAAACGTCACAATTACAACTTGTTCAATAGACGAATAATATTAAAAAAAAAGAAAGAGCCTCATTCTTTTCCCCTGTGTCCTTATGAGTGCTACCCCGAGTTTTGTGAGACGAATGTAAGTAAACCTTTTGAGAGGGGGGGTCTATAAGAGTCCGTCTGAGGTATGTACCAGAGGTGCAGAACAAAAGAGGACCGTTGCCTTTTGTTTTCCCTAAGTGTCCTTAAGGGGTTCGCAGAGCAGAGTGAACACCTTATCATAGGCTCGAGATGCTATTAGTGCCTTTTGGTTCTCTAAATATCCTTAAGGGGTTCACAGAGCAGAGTGAACACCGTATCATAGGCTCGAGATGCTATTAGTGCCATCTGATTCCCTGTATATCCTTATGGGGTTCACAGAGCAGAGTTAACACCTTATCATAGGCTCGAGATGCTATTAGTGCCTTCTGATTCTCTAAATATCCTTAAGGGGTTCACAGAGCAGAGTGAACACCGTATCATAGGCTCGAGATGCTATTAGTGCCATCTGATTCCCTATATATCCTTATGGGGTTCACAGAGCAGAGTTAATACTCTATCATAGGTTCGAGATGCTCCTTAGTATTGATGCTGTTTTTCATCACGCGTCAAACTTTTAACTTACGTCACTTTTCCTATCATCATTTTCTTTTTTTTTTCGACATTTCTTATTATAACTTTAAGTGATTATCTTAGGCACATACGCTCGACTGATGGTTTATCCAAACACTTCTAATTATGTTTAAACACCGTTAAGTCATCCCCCAAATTTTTCAAGACTTTCAATTTCGTCTTTAAGGAAAAAATAGTATCTGGTAGACGAATTCTTTTTTTCTTTGGCCACGGAAGAGAAATATATAAGTTGTAGCTGGATCATATGGAGATTCCATACTAAAGATACTTGAATTCCACTCAATAATGATCGAAAACTTGTACTTGAATACGATTCTTTTAGAAACACACGTGAAAAAACAAGCCCATACACACACACACACACACACACGCACACACACATATATATATATATATATATATATATATATATATATATATATATATATATATATATATATATATATATATATATATATATATATATATATTATCCCTGGGGATAGGGGAGAAAGAATACTTCCCACGTATTCCCTGCGTGTTGTAGAAGGCGACTAAAAGGGGAGGGAGCGGGGGGCTGGAAATCCTCCCCTTTCTTGTTTTTTTTAATTTTCCAAAAGAAAGAACAGAGAAGGGGGTCAGGTGAGGATATTGCCGCTAAGGCCCAGTTCTCTGTTCTTAACGCTACCTCGCTAACGCGGGAAATGGCAAATAGTATAAAAAAAAAAAAAAATATATATATATATATATATATATATATATATATATATATATATATATATATATATATATATATATATATATTTCCGTTTTCTTTCGTATTTGTTCGTCGTTTCCCGCCTTAGCGAGGTAGCGCCAAGGGGCAGACGAAGAAGCTCTCATTCAAATTTCAGTTACAAATTACGTATTGATGTATGATTAATACAACAAGGGGGGCATGTAAGCATGTTTACACCTCCACCAAGCAATGCCTCAAACGATAAATAACAAATAATACTCTCAACAAAAATAAAGATACAAACATTTCATAATGCAAATTACATTATAATGCACTAATGCAATTCATTTAGCTCACATCCATTCTGTAATGTAGTGGCTTATATATATGTATATATATATATATATATATATATATATATATATATATATATATATATATATATATATATATATATATATATATATATATATATTTATATATTGATGAGACTGCATCAAAGCAATCGTAACCACTTACATCCAATTTAAACCAATTATGATCACAACCAATTTCCACGGACGAGAACCTTTTGTTAAGACAACGGCCAGTTAGAGCCAATTCAAACCAATTAGGATGACAACCAATTTCAACAGACGACAACAACCAATTACAACAAAAAAAAACTTTGGAGCCAATTACGATCAAGAGTGACTAAGAGGATACAACATGAGGGGAAGTGAGAGAGCTGTCCACGACAAAAGTAAGAGAAGGATGAAATATGACTCTCTCTCTCTCTCTCTCTCTCTCTCTCTCTCTCTCTCTCTCTCTCTCTCTCTCTGTGTGTAAAGATTACTTAGCCCGGCCGTCCATCATGGGGGCGTATTGTCGGGCACAGTTCACCAACACGCAACGCAATCTTTCAAGCTTAGGAACCCTTGTTCCTCGTTGCCGTGACCAGGAAGTGTATTGTGGGGGAGACCGAGGGAGTGGGTGAGTGAGTGAGGGTGGGTGAG
>NC_092286.1:11030735-11038235 GCF_036320965.1 Panulirus ornatus
GATGACTTATTCGACGTCGCGAGACCGGAATCAAAGGTGAAGTGTCATATATTGGGATTTCGGTCAAGTGTCAAGATGGCGTGTCACACGGCGGCACTCCACACAGCTGAGTAGGTGTCACACTGTCGTATTGGGATAGGGTGTCATGTAGTGTCATTTCCCCCCCTCCGCCTGTCGAGTTTGGTGTGTCATATGATGTCTTTCCTATGGACTATTGGGTCTGTGTGTCGTACATGACATGCACTGTATAAAACACAAGATCAAAACTGCATCTTTATATTCTTGTATCTATCCTCGTCCCTAATGGACTGGAACAGCATCCAATCATCCGTGTCCACGACCAACTTCTTAGGAAACGTTCATGCTATTCTTTTCTATTCAAGCTGTTAGGGATACCACGCCTGTGTGTTCAGAAGTTCACTAATTGGACGAGGAAGGAGCTCTAACAATGTGTCTTTACGTCGAACTGAACACTGTCGGCGTCGAAGTCCTTTAGAGACAGTCGAAGTGAAAAAAAAAGAACGGCCAAGACATCGAAGTCACTTATATTTCGTCTCATGCGAGGAACAAATAGAGCCTTCTCCTGTCGGGATCCACTAGAATCAGTTACTTGGTAAGGGTTACAAGGACATGTTCCTTAACAACTGAATATTCGTATACTCGAAAGCTCTGAGAGTCCAGATCGATGTCTTCGGCTACAAGAGAGTCCAGATCGATGTCTTCGGCCACAAGAGAGTCCAGATCGATGTCTTCGGCTTCAAGAGGGTCCAGATCGATGTCTTCGGCTACAAGAGAGTCCAGATCGATGTCTTCGGCTACAAGAGAGTCCAGATCGATGTCTTCGGCCACAAGAGAGTCCAGATCGATGTCTTCGGCTTCAAGAGGGTCCAGATCGATGTCTTCGGCTACAAGAGAGTCCAGATCGATGTCTTCGGCTGCAGGAGAGTCCAGATCGATGTCTTCGGCTACAAGAGAGTCCAGATCGATGTCTTCGACTACAAGAGAGTCCAGATCGATGTCTTCGGCTACAAGAGGGTCCAGATCGATGTCTTCGGCTACAAGAGGGTCCAGATCAATGTCTTCGGCTACAAGAGCAGCGCTAGTTTGCAGGCTAGTGTTCCCTATGGAGATTAGCGAATCCACGATCTCGTGAGCATCATAAAAATCAGGTTATTCTTTTTCATCGACAGTTCTTTCACGTCAGGCATTGTGTGCTCCATCCAAAAAATTCCTCAGCCATATCCAAAATCTTGTGTAGGACAATGTAATGGAGGCTGGCAAAGTGTAATCATTTCATTACCAATTCATTTCATCGTTATACAACCCCAAGATCCCTTTCTCTGAAGGGCTCCTGCAGCTTCAAGGCTGCGCTACTTTCAGCGGCAGGGAAGGGCAGGACTCATTCCTGAATGAGAAGCTCCTCGACGAGACTGCACCACCCTTTCCTTCCGTCAGCGGACGACGATACAGTCTCGAAGGAGGTGACTATGATCTCTCGGTGTTACCACAAACCACACGCAGTCCGGTCACGCCTCCAACTGACAGACAAGTAGCCACTTCATTGGTGGTGTTGTTGGACGGTAAAGTCATGAACGTTATCGTACATCAGGTTTGCTAATCTGGTACATTAGATTTCCTGGTCTGGTACGAAGCCTCTCATGTTGTAAACTGGAAATGTTCTCGTTTGCATACTGCCTCCTCAGAGCTATTGTGCAGTTTCTCTGTCCTTCTTTATAGGTAGGTGATACCGCTGACCTCGTGAGCACGAAGGTCCGGACAGTACGACCCTTGAGCACGACGGTACGACCCTTGAGCACGACGGTAGGACCCTTGAGCACGGCGGTTCGACCCTTGACTACGACGGTACGACCCTTGAGCACGACGATACGACCCTTGACCACGACGGTACGACCCTTGAGCACGACGATACGACCCTTGACCACGACGATACGACCCTTGACCACGACGATACGACCCTTGACCACGACGGTACGACCCTTGAGCACGACGGTACGACTCTTGACCACGACGGTACGACCCTTGACCACGACGGTACGACCCTTGAGCACGACGGTACGAGTCTTGGGCACGAAGGCCTGGATATTTTACATCAAAGGTCAGGATATCATGCTCAAGGGTCGTACCGTAGTGCCAGAAGGGTTTGATGATTATTCATGTAATGTAAATCAATTCTTCTTTAAATTCATACAGCTCTGTTTCTCTCTCGCAAAAAAAAAAAAATAAAATGGCGTCTCAGTTCCACGCTTGTAACATATGTGTCGAAAAAAAAAGAGGTTGAACATCTTACTTTCCTTTGGAATAATTCTCTTGTTCTTTAAGTCAGACACAATTGCTCTTTGCAAACGTTAAGTTATTACTACGGCGTTTACCTTCCACCGTGAATGTTTTTTTTTTCTTTTCATTTTCATTTACTTTAGCCATATCTCAACCAATGTTAAAGATGCATCTGTCAAAAGTCTTTGACATCGTCTACATAAATAAGCTCGTATAAGCCCCTGGTCTGTGGAAAGACATCTTTCCTTCTATGCAATCATCATAAACTCTGGCTGGAACATATCCAAAAAAAAAAAAAATATGACCAAGAGAAGAAAGAATGAGTCTCTCTGATGAACGTCTGACACCATACAGTGATGAAAACGCGTCATACCAAAACACAAATTTTCCCCCTGGCTAATGAGACGTGTCTGTCTGGAGCGCCTCCTCTCAAATGACTCGAGATCGTAAGTCACAACAACCCAAGTTATATACTTTTTCTTGAGGGAGAGAGAATGAAGTTATCCCTATACTTTTTGAGGGGGAAGGATGAAGTTCTGTTTGACCTTTGACCTATAATACACTCCTTCAAATGACCTAAATCGTATATATATATATATATATATATATATATATATATATATATATATATATATATATATATATATATATATATATATATATATATATATATATATATATATATATATAAGTGGAAAAGAGAAAAGGATGTTTCTGTGTATCAAGGCGAGGTAAATGTTTACCAAAGTTCGAGTTCATCGGTCATAAGATGAAGGGGAAAAAAAAAAGCGGTCTCCAGTTTATAGTTGGGAATGTAAACAACAACATGATCTTCTCCCTCCTGCAGAAGGATGAGTGGAAAATGAAATATTCAAGAGATGAAGAACCAGGGTATAAACGTTAGGTCTCCCTTCCTTCCTATGGAGGCGGACTCAGTACCTCGAAGTGACAACCATTCGCTCACAACACTGAGAGAAAGACGATGGTGTCCTAATAATGAATGATAATGTCCAAATGATAGTTAATAGTGTCCATAATGGTAGATGACAGTGTCCAGACGATAGATGATAGTGTCCAAATGATATGGATGATAGTGTCCAAACGATAGATGATAGTGTCCATATGATAGGTGACAGTGTCCAAACGATAGATGATAGTGTCCAAACGATAGATGATAGTGTCCAAACGATAGATATTAGTGTCCATGATATAGATGATAGTGTCCAAATGATAGACGATAATGTCCATAATAATAATGATAATGGATGACAGTGTCCAAATGATTCCGGTAATGCCGGCTGATGGTAAGAATTTGTTTCTCTGAACTCTGACTCCCTTAAATCCCTCTAGAAACCTGAACTCTGACTCCCTTAAATCCCTCTAGAAACCTGAACTCTGACTCCCTTAAATCCCTCTAGAAACCTGAACTCTGACTCCCTTAAATCCCTCTAGAAACCTGAACTCTGACTCCCTTAAATCCCTCTAGAAACCTGAACTCTTAACTCCCTTAAATCCCTCTAGAAACCTGAACTCTGACTCCCATAAATCCCTCTAGAAACCTGAACTCTGACTCCCTTAAATCCCTCTAGAAACCTGAACTCTGACTCCCTTGAATCCCTCTAGAAACCTGAACTCTTAACTCCCTTAAATCCCTCTAGAAACCTGGACAGAAGATAAAGAGGGCGAGATCAGCTGGACACACTCCCTCGGGTACTTGCCTATTATGAATTTGACCTGAAGGAATGATCACTTTCTTTTTTTTTTGTCTCTTATGCCTTGGAGGGGCACACACACACACACACACACACACACACACAAGACCCAGGTGTTCATCCCCTCGGGGTTGGTCGATAGACAGGTACCTAGTTTAGGCTAGTGTGTGTGTGTGTGTGTGTGTGTGTGTGTGTGTGTGTGTGTGTGTGTGTGTGTTAAGAGACGGAGCAACACAGGAGTAAGACTCTCTCCCTGTAACTAACACACACGAAGCAGTGATCACAGACAGTAATCGACACTAATGTCCCGATGGTCCATCTGACAAATCCTGTATTGGTTAGTCCAAGGTTTATCCTCCTCTCTCTCTCTCTCTCTCTCTCTCTCTCTCTCTCTCTCTCTCTCTCTCTCTCTCTCTCTCTCTCTCTCTCTCACGAAGCGCTACACCCGAATACACACACACACGCACACACACACACACACACACACACACACACACACACACAGTCATTCCCACGACATCCTGAGCACACCCGGTGTGAGGCAAATTCTCGGATTCCTACACAAACCCCTTAAAGAAGCGAAACGAATTCCATTCAGCCACGGTGGGCGTCGAGCCTCGCAGCACATGTCCGAAGTTTTAATGAAGGTTTGCTTTCGAATGTCAACAAGGGAGATACGCAAGGTCGGGGGCATCGAATTCCTCGCGAGGGAGAGGGAAGGAGTGGGGAAGGGGGAAGAAGTTAAGCGGCATCTCTCTCCCTCCCTCTCTCTTCTCTCTCTCTCTCTCTCTCTCTCTCTCTCTCTCTCTCTCTCTCTCTCTCTCTCTCTCTCTCTCTCTCTCTCTCAACTAGCGGACACAGAGGAGGTCTAGTCCTCTCCCACCACCCCAGAGCGACTAGAGTTCGGGTGACATGTGTTGGTGCTGTCGTCCTTAACTAACGAAGGCAGAGTTCACGGTATCGTTATCCTTCTTACCTCAAGATTGACCTTATCTTTGGGAGTTACAGTCGTTCGATCTCTTATTTTCTCTCGCGATATGTGAACAATGTTGTGACTGAGACGTGGGGCTGGGGATGGTCCAGCTCCACGCTGAACCTCCCCGTATAGGATATATATATACCCCTTGTAGTATCACAGCCTCACTGTGCCGTGTCCAACCCAGAGTTCAATTTATCCCCACCGCCTTTCGTCGCTGTTCGTACCAACAGACGCGGCAGCCACGGTCGGTAAATGAACGTACGTTTCACTTAAAATGAACGTACGTTTCACTTAAAATGAACGTACGTTTCACTTACAATGAACGTACGTTTCGGTTCAAGAGAAAACTTTCGGACATCACTGAAATTCTTAGCCTGCTGAAAAAAAAAAAGGGGGAACCGGTACAGCATGATGAAAAATAAATAAATACCATTCAGGAAGTTGTCTGTTCGTTACATTGAAGAAGAAAAAAAAATAAATCCTAAAACATTCAGTGAAATTCATTGTTATTAAAGACAATTCCTTCACATGTGCTGGAACGAGAAGGAAAACCCTTTTAAAGCCTGTCGACCAGTCTCTATTCAAAGTGCCCCCCACACGAGCATCCGTCACATATGCTTCTGACGGAGGGCAGTATGGGCGCTCGTAAAACACAATCAGGATCTTCATTTCCCCTGATGTAAACCGGCAGAGGCCGTCGCATTCTTCCGCCCGGTGTTTCCAGGACACAGGCGACTGAATTCTCCATCAGCGTTCTAGGCATAAACGTCTGCCTCCACCGCTCCAGATTCTAGTTTCCGCAACATCAAAGGCTCCAGCAGGCCAACACCAGTGTTGGGGGATCCCACCTCTTACGAGGTTAGTGTTGCGCAGTTTCCAGAAGCTTCAGTGGCAGTGTTTCGGATCTTAGGATCTCCAGCACAGTGTCCAGCACCTCCAGCACCAGTGTTGCGGGCACCAGCAAACCCCAGTGCCTCAGGTTCCAGCATCCCAAGCACTGGTGCACCAGCTTAAAACACTAGTTTTCCAGGCTCCAGAGCCTCTGCACCAACGCTGTAGACCGCAGCACTTCATGACCAAAGTTTCAGGTCCAAGGACTATCATTCCAGGTTCCTGTTTTCCCCAACACCAATGATTCCAGATTCCAATTCTCAGAACTTCATCCCTGCAGGCTCAAGCATGCCAGACAACAGGTATCAACAGAATCAGAGACACCATTATTCTAGGCTCCAGCTTCCTCATCGCCAGTGTTCCAGATACCAACAGCTCCATCAGCAATGTCTTTGAGTTCATTCCAGCGCCTTTGTTTGAAGCTTCAGTCGCCTAAGCACCAATACTCCAGAATCCAGCACCTCTAAAACCAATGTTCCAGGCACTAGCATCGCCGGCACCAATGTTCCAGGTGCCAATACCAGCGTTCCAGGCGTCATCGATGTTCTTCATTAACAACTATTCCAGGTTTTGGCTTCCCTAGTGAGAGCGTTCCAAATTCCAGCAGTTCACACGCCTTTTTTTATCGCCACAGAATTAGACTTTCTTTTTTTTTCATTATTCCAGAGATCAGATGACGACGAAATTATCTCCTTCCAGTCTCCCAAAAACGTTGCGGGTAAAACATAGGGGATGGAAGCATAGGCATTCTTCATGAAAAAGTTATATTTGAGAAAGAGAGATAGAGGTAGATAGACAAAGAGAGAGAGAGAGAGAGAGAGAGAGAGAGAGAGAGAGAGAGAGAGAGAGAGAGAGAGAGAGAGAGAGAGAGAGAGAGGACCAGGAGCTCGGAGTAATAAGGTGACCAATACATCAGCGTAAAAGAGACACGCCGGGGGGTTCGCACACCGCACCGGATGACCCCCCACCCCCGGCTGGCACTGCCTGCCAGACTCATGATGGTCGTCATAGCCTGCCTGAAGTGGCCCATCTCAGAGCCCCGACGGTGTTATAGCACGTTTCCTGACGAGCTCCATAATGTGTGGAGCCAGCAGCAGCAGCAGCAGATAAGAATATGAATTCATGCGAAGAGAAGCTTTGAGGCCTTGAACTTCCATATATATATATATATATATATATATATATATATATATATATATATATATATATATATATATATATATATATATATATATATGATATTCCTATGAGTCAACGGGGAAAATGAAACACGATAAGTTCCCTAGTGCACTTTCGTGTAATAATCACATCATCAGGGGAGACACAAGAGAGAAATATGACAGTCAGCCGATGGACAACAAGAATCAAATGCCTTAATTAATCATGTTAAAAACTATGCCATCTCAGTTGTTAACTCTAACTCCATTACCACGAGAAATATCATTGAATCTTCTATTATTAGATACACAAAGAATTATAATCTTAATATTAGTGAAGGCCTACACAAATTGGATAACTTTATTGTTGATAAGATGCGTAAACAATTCACCTTCTTGTCCACGTAATAAGTTTATGATACGATCGTTGTCTGTCTTGGACAATCGCATGTTTATCAAATGGCGT
>NC_092286.1:11045735-11048235 GCF_036320965.1 Panulirus ornatus
TCGTCTGTGTGGAAGTAACTGTTGGAGGAGGAGACTTTGCACCTCACTCTGAACACTGTAGGAAGCTCTCTCTCTCTCTCTCTCTCTCTCTCTCTCTCTCTCTCTCTCTCTCTCTCTCTCTCTCTCTCTCTCTCTCTTCCTCACTCATGGTTTGATAAATGACGCCGTAACACAGATATGGCAAAACTTTCGCTCTTAGAGAAAGAGAGAGAAAAATAGATAAATAAAGTTTCTGGCGTTTTTCCTTGTCACCTTTCAGTGCCTTGGAGGTCAAAAAATTCTTTAACTACTCGTCTTAAAATGAAATGATCCAGGGTATGTTAAGGATATTGTACGAGGACGACCTTCAACCTTGAGCTTAGTAACGATAAGGATATTGTACGAGGACGACCTTGAACCTTGAGCTTAGTAAAGATAAGGATATCGTACGAGGACGACCATGAACCTTGAACTTAGCAACGATAAGGATATTGTACGAGGACGACCTTGAACCTTGAGCTTAGTAAAGATAAGAGCACTGGGAAAGATGAGGGACGTAATGGAGAAGATCTCAGTGAACATAAAATGATCCAACGCAGGGTCAAGGTCTGCCAACGCAGGCCTGGGCCGGACCCTGGCAGCAAGTTAGAGGAGACGAAGTCGACATCCGAGTTCGTATCCCTCACAGATTAACGCGAGGGTCACTTCCCTCTGATCATCTTTGGGTTCAATGGCACGACTGTATCGGAAACTCTAAGAACAGATTCAGCGACTGAGAGTCGTAGGCTGCGTCACTCGTTGAGCTCTGCGAAGTCGAAGTTCTCTCATTACAGAGGTGCGCAAGGTCAGATCAGGCCGGGCCCCCTTGCATGACAGATCATCGTAACGAGGACTATGACATCAGATGAGCCAACGGGACAGTCTTCCCCCCCTTTTTTTTAACCTCTCCTCAATCCACCTCACACCACCACCACCACCACCACCACCACGCGATCTCCTTGAAGACCAAGGGCATTGAAAATACACGAGGAAAATACGCCGAAGAGATTAATGATTTCTCTTCCTCCTCCTCCTCCTCCTCCTCCTCCTCCTCCTTCTCCTTCGCCTTTACCCCTACACGAGGAAAATACGCCAAAGAGATTAATGATTACTCTTCTTCCTCCTCCTCCTCCTCCTCCTCCTTCTCCTTCGCCTTTACCCCTACACGAGGAAAATACGCCAAAGAGATTAATGATTACTCTTCTTCCTCCTCCTCCTCCTCCTCCTTTACCCCTACACGAGGAAAATACGCCAAAGAGATTAATGATTTCTCTTCCTCCTCTTCCTCCTCCTCCTCCTCATCCTCCTTTACCTCTACACGAGGAAAATACACCAAAGAAATTAATGATTTCTCTTCCTCCTCCTCCTCCTCCTCCTCCTCCTTTACCCCTACATGAGGAAAATACACCAAAGAAATTAATGATTTCTCTTCCTCCTCCTCCTCCTCCTTCTCCTTTACCCCTACACGGCGTCTTGAGGACGTCGGGAGAGCTGCTCTCCTCGACGTTCGAACCTCTTCTGTGGTCCTCACACGTGATTTTCTTGATAAACCTGAAGACCCTCGCGGCTTCTTACCCTTACTGACTTTGCCTATGGGGAGGAAGGGGTCTTCCCTCGAGATGATATCGCCTCTCCACACCACCTCAGCAGGATCTGACAGAGCTGACGGACTAGAAAATTGGTTGGCTGATCATCCAAGTATTATTTATGTTTATTTTTTCTTCCTCCACACACACACACACGTCTCGTGTCTTCGTGTTCGCGTTGGTCCATCTCTTCAACGTTCGTTTGATCTTTATGTCTTTTTCCTCGTTGTGTTTCTAGCTGGGGAATAAGAGGACATGCTTGGGATGTATTCGAGGAGCAGTTTTACCCATAAAGAACTCAAAGAACATAGACGTGTACGATTAGATAAAGAATTATGAGGCCAAAGGCGAGTGAAAACCAGCGATCAATAAATGTTAATCCCTACGCCCAAGGTGAGTGAGTGTCGGTGATCAATAATTGTTAATCTCTAAGCCCAAGGCGAGTGGGAGTCGGTGATCAATAACAATTAATCCCTCAAGCCCAAGGAGAGCGAGCGTCAGTAATCACACACCGTTAATCCCTCAAGCCCCAATCACCTCCCCGTGTTTCCCCCTGAGACATACCAATCCCTCAAACCTGCTGGGCGTCGAATCCCCAATGTCATACAATAATCCCTCAACCCCCTCCTAGCATGACGTCTCCCCCTTATAATACAGCAATCCTCCCTCACCCCAGCAGGTCGTATCATCCCCTAAGCTCCCTTAGGTACGTAATATCACCCCTGTAATACGGAAACCCCTCGAGCCCTTCCCAGCACGTCGAGTTCCACCTCTGTAACACAGCAATCCCTCACAGCAACCCCCACCTCCCTCACTTTCCCTCCCCATCTCACATAAGATGACATAAAGCTTCTTTGCCGCTTACAGTAAACGTGACAGGTAATCTATCTGTCCAT
>NC_092286.1:11053235-11060735 GCF_036320965.1 Panulirus ornatus
ATGGATAGATAAATAGATAGATAGATAGATAGATGGATAGATAGATAGATAGATAGATCGAGAGAGAGAGAGAGAGAGAGAGAGAGAGAGAGAGAGAGAGAGAGAGAGAGAGAGAGAGAGAGATGGAGAGAGAGAGAGAGACTGAGAGGTGTTATTCCCTCCTCTCCAACACACTGAACGGAGAACCATCCGGCTCTCTCTCTCTCTCTCTCTCTCTCTCTCTCTCTCTCTCTCTCTCTCTCTCTCTCAATGATAATTCGCAGCTTATCTCTTACAGGCTGTGGGTGCTGGGGGGAGGGGGGGAAGGGGGAGGAGTTGGGGGGGAGGGGGGTTTGTTGGAAGAGAAAAAGCTTTCCAGTTGTGAACTTCTTCTTCTTCTTCTTCTTCTTCTAAGGCTATTCATACCGAGGTCTGACGTCCCGGAAGATAACGCTAAGTTTCCCCAAGTTTTGGTTTCGACGAGTTTCGGTGCGTCGGGGGGGGGTGGGTGGGTGGGGGGGGGTTGGTGGTGGTCGGGGGGGAGGGGGGTGTAGTCTGGGCTGTGGGCAGAGGTATGTATGTGGAAGGGGCAAGGGGGGGGGGGGGAATGGGAGGAAGGGGGAAGGGGGGGAGAGGACATCACTGTGATGTGGAAGGGGGGGGGGGGTGAGTCGTTAAGAACAGAGGACTGAGCCTTAGAGGGAATATCCTCACTTGGCCCCCTCCTCTGTTCCTTCTTTTGGAAAATTAAAAAAAAAAAAACGAGGGGGAGGATTTCCAGCCCCCCGCTCCCTCCCCTTTTAGTCGCCTTCTACGACACGCAGGGAATACGTGGGAAGTATTCTTTCTCCCCTATCCCCAGGGATAATACATATATATATTTTTTTTTTTTTTTTTTTTTTTTTTTTTTACTTTGTCGCTGTCTCCCGCGTTTGCGAGGTAGCGCAAGGAAACAGACGAAAGAAATGGCCCAACCCCCCCCATACACATGTACATACACACGTCCACACACACAAATATACATACCTACACAGCTTTCCATGGTTTACCCCGGACGCTTCACATGCCTTGATTCAATCCACTGACAGCACGTCAACCCCTGTATACCACATCGCTCCAATTCACTCTATTCCTTGCCCTCCTTTCACCCTCCTGCATGTTCAGGCCCCGATCACACAAAATCTTTTTCACTCCATCTTTCCACCTCCAATTTGGTCTCCCTCTTCTCCTCGTTCCCTCCACCTCCGACACATATATCCTCTTGGTCAATCTTTCCTCACTCATTCTCTCCATGTGCCCAAACCATTTTAAAACACCCTCTTCTGCTCTCTCAACCACGCTCTTTTCATTTCCACACATCTCTCTTACCCTTACGTTACTTACTCGATCAAACCACCTCACACCACACATTGTCCTCAAACATCTCATTTCCAGCACATCCATCCTCCTGCGCACAACTCTATCCATAGCCCACGCCTCGCAACCATACAACATTGTTGGAACTACTATTCCTTCAAACATACCCATTTTTGCTTTCCGGGATAACGTTCTCGACTTCCACACATTTTTCAAGGCTCCCAAAATTTTCGCCCCCTCCCCCACCCTATGATCCACTTCCGCTTCCATGGTTCCATCCGCTGACAGATCCACTCCCAGATATCTAAAACACTTCACTTCCTCCAGTTTTTCACCATTCAAACTCACCTCCCAATTGACTTGACCCTCAACCCTACTGTACCTAATAACCTTGCTCTTATTCACATTTACTCTTAACTTTCTTCTTCCACACACTTCACCAAACTCCGTCACCAGCTTCTGCAGTTTCTCACACGAATCCGCCACCAGCGCTGTATCATCAGCGAACAACAACTGACTCACTTCCCAAGCTCTCTCATCCCCAACAGACTTCATACTTGCCCCTCTTTCCAAGACTCTTGCATTTACCTCCCTAACAACCCCATCCATAAACAAATTAAACAACCATGGAGACATCACACACCCCTGCCGCAAACCTACATTCACTGAGAACCAATCACTTTCCTCTCTTCCTACACGTACACATGCCTTACATCCTCGATAAAAACTTTTCACTGCTTCTAACAACTTGTCTCCCACACCATATATTCTTAATACCTTCCACAGAGCATCTCTATCAACTCTATCATATGCCTTCTCCAGATCCATAAATGCTACATACAAATCCATTTGCTTTTCTAAGTATTTCTCACATACATTCTTCAAAGCAAACACCTGATCCACACATCCTCTACCACTTCTGAAACCACACTGCTCTTCCCCAATCTGATGCTCTGTACATGCCTTCACCCTTTCAATCAATACCCTCCCATATAATTTACCAGGAATACTCAACAAACTTATACCTCTGTAATTTGAGCACTCACTCTTATCCCCTTTGCCTTTGTACAATGGCACTATGCACGCATTCCGCCAATCCTCAGGCACCTCACCATGAGTCATACATACATTAAATAACCTTACCAACCAGTCAACAATACAGTCACCCCCTTTTTTAATAAATTCCACTGCAATACCATCCAAACCTGCTGCCTTGCCGGCTTTCATCTTCCGCAAAGCTTTTACTACCTCTTCTCTGTTTACCAAATCATATATATATATATATATATATATATATATATATATATATATATATATATATATATATATATATATATATATATAAAGCACAGAAGGCACAAGAAGACCCTAAGCGCTTTCGTGTTACTAGGATCTCCAGCAGGGGATAGAGGACTGAGAATATGTACCCACGTGAGGAGCGACACATAGGCGAGAGGTCTGACCTGACCCCGTGGAAAGAGGTCACCCAAGGGAAGGGCAGCTAGATCATCAACCAAGGTCACTCTTCAGGTCAAAGGGCAAAACATGACTGATAACCTTATCGTAATGAATGGGTTTAATTCTCGTCTTGTGTTGGGTGCGACAGCACGAGCCATTGCAGAAAACGGAACGAGGCATGAACACTTCAAGCCGTGAAGTGAAGCGCATGCGTGAAGTGAGGCGCATGCGTGTGCACCACGTCTGCTTTTTTGAAGGACTGCTGATAAATGCGTTCGTATACGCGCCATGCGCATGCTGAACGATCCGTCAACTCGCGTCGTTCAAACGCGCAGTTACGTCCATCTGGCAGCGAACGTCAGCAGCGCGCATGCTCACGCGTTCGTTGCAGTTCAGTCTCCTGTGCGTATAACATCCGGATATCGAAGTCACTTTGCTGTTCGACCTCAAGCCCCGCCTGCAGGTGCGCGAGAGTAATATCCGGTTTCGACTCATTGGTCACGTAGGAGGAACGGAACGGCTTTCGCGAACGCCCTCCGGCGAGGATGCCTCGAACGGCGCCTACCACGCCGTCCTGGGAAGGAACGTCACAAGGGCGTTCAGCCAACCCTGGCCCGCTGTGTGGATCCCAAGGGAAGGGGTCCAGCCTCTGGCCGTCTTAATTAAAGCCAATTATCTGTGACTTACCATGAAATGTTGCGAGGCTGATCCTGTTACAGATATATATGTATATATATACTGTATATATATATCATGTATATATATATATATATATATATATATATATATATATATATATATATATATATATATATATATATATATATATACAATTAGAATATACAGAAGACTGCATATGAGTTTAGATTCATTCTATTGCAGGTCTGTTATGATTCCCATAGATATCAGGTCATTACAGATATCAGGTCATTATAGATATCAGGTCATCATTATCATAGTCTCCAGCAAGTTGAGTCTTCTCCCTGTGACTTCCACCATCACTGTCACGTCTCTCTCGTGACTTCCACCATCACTGTCACGTCTCTCCCGTGACTTCCACGATGAGTGACGGGCTGTTCCGTCGGTCGTGACTTCCACCAGTCACTGGAACTACCCAAACTGGCGTGTCCATCGCTTTACGGAGGTGTGTGTGTGTGTGTGTGTGTGTGTGTGTGTGTGTGAGGAGGTGCGTGTGGAAGTGTGTAAGGCGTGTGTGGGAGGTGTGAGGGTGTGTGGGAGGTGTGTAAGGCGTGTGTAGGAGGTGTGAGGGGTGTGTGAGGGGTGTGTGGGAGGTGTGAGGGGTGTGTGGGAGGTGTGAGGGGTGTGTGGGAGGTGTGAGGGGTGTGTGGGAGGTGTGAGGGGTGTGTGAGGGGTGTGTGGAAGGTGTGAGGGGTGTGTGGGAGGTGTGAGGGGTGTGTGAGGGGTGTGTGGGAGGTGTGAGGGGGTGTGAGGAGGGGTGTGTGGTGGTGTGAGGGGTGTGTGGGAGGTGTGAGGGGTGTGTGAGGGGTGTGTGTGGAGGTGTGGGGCCTTGGTGGCGAACCCTGATACTGGTACTGCACTGGGATCTCTCCATGCGAGACGAGGAACCTCAAGAGCTTATTCAGGTGACCAAACCCAGGTGCCTTTATCAGATACCCAGATTCAACGTGTCTCTACATACATACTCTCTCTCTCTCTCTCTCTCTCTCTCTCTCTCTCTCTCTCTCTCTCTCTCTCTCTCTCTCTCTCTCTACACACACACACACACACACACACACACACACACACACACAAAGAAAGACTCTCGACCCTATCGCTAATATCACCCTGCGGACACAGAGTGATAGAATGAGCTGTCGATATGAAAGAACTGTCACCGCTGTCCTCTCTCTCTCTCTCTCTCTCTCTCTCTCTCTCTCTCTCTCTCTCTCTCTCTCTCTCTCTCTCTCTCTCAAACGTGTCTTTGAGGAGGGTGGAGACGTCCCTCCCTTGCGACCTCCCAGACACGACGTTCCAACATCGTCCCTTACTGAACGTCGTATACCCATTACCATAATGGTGTTTGAGGCCTTCCAGGACCATTCCTTAAACGGTGTTGAGTAAATAGAATGATTCCCTCCTTACGCTCATACACATCCCTTTATAAACGTCATATACCCATTCCCCTAATGTGTCTACGGCCTTTGAGAACCATTCCTTGAATTGTGTGAGTAAATAAGATCATTCCCCCACCTTAAGGTCATACACACCCCTTAATAAACGTCATATACCCATTACCCTAATGGTGTTTGAGACCTTTAGGAACCATTCCTTAAACTGTGTGAGTAAATAAGATCATTTCCCCCACCCCTCTTAAAGTCATACTCATAAGTTCTCATAAGGGGAAGAGAGGCCTGTTGGCACTAGAGACGACCGAAGAGGAGGACCAACACATCTGCTCCCGTAAACCTAATTAGATTACAGCTGTGCAAAAGCTGAATATCTCCCCCCTCCTCCCTGGAGACTCATTATCATACGTCCTCCTGGCCCAGCTCCAGGGACTTTGATACACCAGTGCTGAAGCGACGGCCATGGAGGAGGAAAGAGCTCACTAGAATGTGTGGTCGACTCGTGGTCGAGAAGGTGGGGCCTACGCCGAAACCTCTGGGGTGTTCAACCTCCCCCATGGGGCTGGTCGAGAAATGGGTACCTGACTTAGGCTGTGAGGTGTGTGTGTGTGTGTGTGTGTGTGTGTGTGTGTGTGTGTGTGTGTGTAAAAAAGAAATAGGAGTAAAAGACACGACGCATGAAACGACACTGTAAAAACTCCTCCTCTTCGTGATATAACGAACAGTCCTAACGCACACAGTCCAAACACTAGGACGCTACTTAAGCTTTGTTGGAGACTCTTCCAAGTTACATTCGTAACTTACACCACTTTTTTTTTTTTTTCAAAGCAATAAAACCCACTTAGCCTTAAGATCTGGCCGGGGTGAAGTGGAAAGCGAATCATAAGCAGAGACTTGTTGGGAATAGTTTAAAAGCTTTGCTCTGCTGCCACGTCATATATTCAAATGATGGGGGGGGTGGGTGGAGAGGAGGGGGGGGAGGGTGGGGGTAACACTATGGGAGGAGGGGGAGGAGGGGGTAGCGTGGTGGGGTTTGACTTTGGGGTTAGCATAGTGGGAGACGAGAGTGTGAGAACACACACACACACACACACACACACACACACACACACACACACACACACACACACACATTCATTCATTCATGAATACGATGAACCATACAGACATGAATAGAAATGAATCTGTTAACATACGATATATTCTAGCAGAAGAATAAAGAACAAACACAGGCATTCAAAGTATTAACTGATTTGAGAGCATTCCCCTCCCACCTACGTAGACCCGACGCAAGGCAGGGATGAAAGGCATGTACGAAAATAACTCAAAATTATCAATTATCAATATCTCAGCTGGATGGACATCTTCCCTCCCTTACCTACCATCTACATAACCCGTATTTCAAATTTTTCCAATCGTTAACATCCTTCCTTCCATCAATCCTCTTTGACCTTCTCCCTTTTCCCTCTCCCTCACTTTCCCAAATCCTTACCTCAGCCAAACGAACCAATATAACTCCATCACGTTAGGGTTATTAAGCCAGGGTCGGGTTAGGAGTGTGGGGGGGGGCCCTCATGACCTACCTACACAGGGAGGTAAAGCTGTAAGTCGACTACTGGAACGGTGAGGAGGTGAGGGAAGGAGGGAGGGAATGAGGGAGGGAGGTAGGGTGAGGTGAGGTGAGGTGAGGGGCGTCAAGGCAGTATCTCATTGCCTGGACAACTCTCATGAGGTCAATGGAGAGAGAGAGAGAGAGAGAGAGAGAGAGAGAGAGAGAGAGAGAGAGAGAGAGAGAGAGAGAGAGAGAGAGAGAGAGTGATCAAGCGCTCGTTGGATTTACCCGAAGAGGAAATTAGAACGCGCCAGGAGAGCTTAGGAGGATAAACGCTGGCAGTGGACAGTGATAATTATTCCACCTCTGGGAAGGAGAAAAGGGGACAAGACAAGAGGGGGGAAAAAAGGGACAAGACGAGAAGGAAAAAGAAATGAATTCATGCAGGTTTCAAGGGAGAGAGGTGGTGGGGTCGAGGATGGTGTTTTCTTATTTGTGCCCAGGTGATCAGTGCTGGGTCTCTACAGCCGAGAGAGAGATAGATGGAGAGAGAGAGAGAGAGAGAGAGAGAGAGAGAGAGAGAGAGAGAGAGAGAGAGAGAGAGAGAGAGAGAGAGAGAGAGAGAGTGCTCTTTACTCCTCGAATCGAACACTACAAGGGACATGTAAAATAAAACTAGGACATCGTCAAGAGCCACACCCTACTATATATATATATATATATATATATATATATATATATATATATATATATATATATATATACATATATATATATATATATATATATATATATATATATATATATATATATATATATATATATATATATATATATATACCTCACTCACTCGGTGTGATCGTGGCCAAGGGAAGGACCGGGTGTTTCTGAAGTACAAGTTCATTCGTGGTAATGTGTTCTGGAAGACGGGGGTAATCCATGGGGCCATTACCTTATAGGTGATGAGTCCATTTGGGACCGAATGCTATAGGAAATTAAACCATCAGAGGCGTCGTCCAAAACCCCCAATGACACAAGGATACAACGATCCCTCAGGGCAGACAACCC
>NC_092286.1:11065735-11105735 GCF_036320965.1 Panulirus ornatus
CGGATTCTTGCACATAACCCGTACTGACCCTCCACCACCCCTCCCCTTCCTTCTCCCACCTCCTTCCCCTTCCTTCCCACCTTCTTCCCCTCCCATCCACCCTTCCTTCCCCACTCCTCCTCTTATTCCCTCCCTGGTAGGTAGGTAGGTAGCACTGGGTGGTGGTAGTGGTAGGTCTCACACCCACCGACCAGGGACGAGGTTCTACCAGGACTACTACTACCCGTACCACAACTTCTAACTCCCCCAACTCCCTACCACACCATCCAACCCTCTACCACACCATCCAATCCTCCACCACACCATCCAACCCTCTACCACACCATCCAACCCCCTACCACAACTTCCCAATCCTCCTACCACCACATCCAAACCCTCTACCACACCATCCAACCCCTCTACCACCACCATCCATCCCCTCTACCACACCATCCAACCCCCTACCACCACATCCAACCCCCCTACGACCACATTCAACCCCACTACCACCACCATCCAACCCTCTACCACACCACTTCCCAACCTCCAACCACCACATCCAACCCTCTACCACCACCATCCAACCCTTCTACCACACCATCCAACCCCCTACCACCACATCCAACCACACTACCACCACCATCCAACCCTCTACCACATCCAACCCCTCTACCACCACTTCCCAACCCCTCTACCACCACTTCTCAACCCCTTACCCCACCCCAAACAAAGATAATTCATGGCCTCAGACATACCCCAGCTCGGAAGGGCTAACTGCAGCCCGACACAATAAGCCTATGTGGTACCTTTCGTTATAACGATATAATAATAATGATGATGATGACGATATTAGTAATGATAATGATAATGATATCATTCGTATCATCATTACTATTTCTAGTACCATGATAACAATCATTTATCATTATGGTTAGTAGTAGTAGCAGTAGTAGTAGTAGTAATAGTAGTAGTAGTAGTAGTAATAGTAGTAGTAGTAGTAGTAACAGTGGGAGTAGTAGTAGTAGTAGTAGTAGTAGTAGTAGTAGCAGTAACAGTAGTAGTAGTAGTAGTAGTAGCAGTAACAGTAGTAGTAGTAGTAGTAGTAGTAACAGTAGTAGTAGTAATAGTAGTAGTAGTAGTAGTAATAGTAGTAGTAGTAGTAGTAACAGTGGGAGTAGTAGTAGTAGTAGTAGTAGTAGTAGTAGTAGTAGTAGTAGCAGTAACAGTAGTAGTAGTAGTAGTAGTAGTAGTAGCAGTAACAGTAGTAGTAGTAGTAGTAGTAGTAACAGTAGTAGTAGTAGTAGTAGTAGTAACAGTAGTAGTAGTAATAGTAGTAGTAGTAGTAGTAACAGTAGTAGTAGTAGTAGTAGTAGTAACAGTAGTAGTAGTAGTAGTAGTAGTAACAGTAGTAGTAGTAATAGTAGTAGTAGTAGCAGTAACAGTAGTAGTAGTAGTAGTAGTAGTAACAGTAGTAGTAGTAGTAGTAGTAGTAACAGTAGTAGTAGTAATAGTAGTAGTAGTAGTAGTAACAGTAGTAGTAGTAGTAGTAGTAGTAACAGTAGTAGTAGTAGTAGTAGTAGTAACAGTAGTAGTAGTAATAGTAGTAGTAGTAGCAGTAACAGTAGTAGTAGTAGTAGTAGTAGTAACAGTAGTAGTAGTAGTAGTAGTAGTAACAGTAGTAGTAGTAATAGTAGTAGTAGTAGTAGTAACAGTAGTAGTAGTAGTAGTAGTAGTAACAGTAGTAGTAGTAGTAGTAGTAGTAGTAGTAGTAGTAGTAGTAGTAGTAGTAGTAGTAAAAGAGATCATAGTATCTATAGTAACAAAGATGGCAGTCAGTTGTATCCGTTGGTCTACAATACATCAGGAGACTGTCGGAGATATGCCAAAAAAAATTAATAATACAGAGTTCACTACCAATTCAAGACTCTGGCTTCAAATGTATCCTCAGTTTCTATCTGCTGTTTGCATCGTAAGACTTACATGATGGATGCTGGACTTACACAAACCCGAGTCTTATGAACGACAATACGCAACCACACCAACCTGACTTATGTCTCGAAACAGGCGACGGGATCCGAACGCATGAAACATGTGAACCTTTTGAAGCGCTTCGCCGCTGGACGATATAACTGGTTCACTCGAGAGACACACTTGATGTCAGAACTTCAAAAGGAAGTTTTCCTCTGTAATCAGAAGTAAATTGGCGATAATGGCCCTCGCGTCAATAACGGTTCGATGTTCCGTAAAAAAGAAAAGAAGAAAAAAAAAAAAGGCGGATACGATCCTTCGGAAAACGAAACTCTAGCGGAGCGAGAGAGAGAGAGAGAGAGAGAGAGAGAGAGAGAGAGAGAGAGAGAGAGAGAGAGAGAGAGGAAACAAAAGGGACAGTACGGTAAACAACCCGCAACCCGACTTCGCGAGATCGGGACTCAGTATCGGCCACCTTGATCTTCGCAGTTCGTGGGTCCGCCACCAGGAGGAGGAGGAGAGGGGGAAGCTGTTGTGGTGGTCATTGTTTACAGTCTTTCCTGGTGATATTCCTCCTCGTTAGTGAATTCCATAGCTTAGAATTAACGTAAATCCTACAGTGTGTCGGCGAATATGAAGCGACGGAGCTTCGGCGCATCCCCGTGCGTCGACCAACTTCGAAGCTGCAAGCGACTAGATGACCGTAAAAAGAAAATGGAAAAAGAAATGTATATGTAAAGAGAAACAAAAATAAACGTATCATTTCCTTTCGTTAAGTACTCGAGTAGATATCGTCAGGGTTCGGACCACTTGAGTGAGAAAAATATAAAATCCAGTAGCAATCTAGTGGAATGAACAGGTTCTTCTCCTCCACTCCTGACTACTACCACTGGGTATGATACATTCCACTGTTATTCCACAGTGGTAAGTCGTCCACCTATGCGGTTCCAGGAGTGTTTTTACGCTTTCGCGTGATGGCCGCGGGGCCGCGATATCGCAAATCAATCTAGTCGTTCGAGAATATCATACGAAGTCGAAGGCCTACGACATTACGGTCCTGTACATGATGAACGAACCCGACCCTACTCATCAAAGACCCGAAAGGGGTTCGTTCACTCACTCCAAATCGATTTCAGCCCAAAAGCTCCTCATGCCTATCTCTAACACTCCACACACACACACACACACACACACACACACACACACACACACACACGACTACAAAGAAACTCAGGCGTACAAACCACGACTCATTTTCACCCGTCCCTTCCTCCTCCTCCTCCTCCTCCTCCTCCTGCTCCTCCCACCTCTCGTCCGAGCTATACTCTGGTCGATTCACTTTCATCATGTTACATTGGGAGCTTCCTCCTCCCTGCAGGTGTCTCGAACCGTGCTTCGTACCGTGGCCCGGCGGATTAGAACGGAGTCGAGTCGACTGGTAAATAGACATGACCTAATGACGACGATGTCCCCCCGACGTCACTGGACATCAACGATGTCCCCGACGTCACTGGACATCAACGATGATCCCGACCTCACTGCTGGACATCATGCGCTCGAGATAACGCCACCCGCACCCCAGGCTACTGTGAGTGAGTTCCTTAACTTATCTTTTTATTTCTTTTTTTTTTTGCCTTGTCTTTCGGGATGAATCGTAAACAGACAGTGAGGTGAACAGTGTTGGTTCTCGTGTGATGATGGTAATGGCAGCATCGGCCTCGCCCGCTTACCTTGGCAGATTCTGTGGGAGTCCCGTCCCCCCCACCTTGTCTGCAGATCCACACCCTCACCCACCCTTACCTTGGCGGACTCTGTGGGAGTCGTTACCCGCCCCTCTTCCCTTCGCCATGTCTGCCAATCCACACCCCCACCCTTACCTTGGCGGACTCTGTGGGAGTCGTCCCCCTGTCTGCCGATCCACACCTCCATCCACCTTGGCAGACTCTGTGGGAGTCGTCCCCCTGTCTGCCGATCCACACCCCCACCCATCTTGGCAAAGTCTGTGGGCGTACTGTCCCTCCCCCCTGTCTGCCGACCCACACCCACCTTGCTGCTGGGGAAGACCTTGCTTGGGTAGTCGCTAGGAGGTGAGGATGAAGGGCGGTTTGAGCCCTCCCTTAACCCTGCACAAATGCGAGATCATCACCCAACCCCTATCCCACAGATTCCCAACGGCTTATCTGCTATATTGCGAGAAGCTTGAGCTGTTCTCCCCGCAGACAGCATTCTCCCCGGGTGCGCGCGCGGGGCCCCTTGGTTTCTCAGGTCATCAATGGGATTCGGGAGGAAAGGTTGAACTTGAGAACGATGGAATACAAGGGCGATATACATGATTAGGTGTGTTTGTGTTTGTGTGTGTGTGTGTGTGTGTGTGTGTGTGTTAACTGACTTCGAATGGTATGATTATACGATAAATGAGTCATTCTCCATTTTGGAATATATATATATATATATATATATATATATATATATATATATATATATATATATATATATATATATATATATATATATATATACATATATATATATATATATATATATATATATATATATATATATATATATATATATATATATATATATATATATATATGTATATCAAACGAGATCACCGAAGATGAAAAGAACGTAACAATACATACATTTTCTACAGCTATGATTAAACAGGAACTAAACCCAGTCTAGCTTAAAAACATGTTAAGATACATCAGACTCTTCGGCTTGACGAAGAAACACAGATTAACCCGACAGTCTTAATGGTGGTTGTATGTGGAGGAGGAGGCGAGGAGGAGAGGAGGAGAGGAGGGGATAGATGATGGTGAGGGATGGACACACCCTTCTGTGCCTCCTGGTTACGAGAGGAGAAAAGAGATCATAGAGACGCAGTACCGAGGAACGCATAACCCGCCAGATATCTCATCTGTTTACACACCTTTCATGTTTTCAGCTGGTGGTGTCTGCCTACGAGTCTCAGCCAGCAGCCATAAACAGAACCCTGGGCCCCTAGACCAGGTTGCTGGCGTGTGACTTCCACATATTCTTGTATTACCTGAATGTTCGTTTTTTGCATATATATATATATATATATATATATATATATATATATCCTTTCCACCACATATTTCCTTCATAAACGCCTTCATGAATGTGCGTGATTTCCCTATTCACATATTCGCAGATTCTCGCGTTAGCGAGGTAGCGCCAGGAACAGACAAAGAAACGAGACTCACAAGCTTTTATGCATAATGCATCGAAACCCGAACCCGTGACCCAAAGCCAAGACTCGAAGAACTTTCCCCGTGGTTTCTTCCAGATCCCTTTGACCAGCCCATGAGAGCACGTCGCTCCCCGCATACCATCGCGCTCCAATTCGGTCTTTCCCATGCACACGTCACGCTTTCCTTCCTATACCCTTGTTCAGGCCCCTAATAACCTTCAAAACGTCCTTCACTCCATCTCCCTGTCTCTCATCAACCAGCCTCCCTGTCTTCCTCGTTCGCCTCCCACTTCTGTCTTAAGTCCCTTGCAGTCTCGGGGGCCTCCACTCCGGACCGGGGAAGAAGAAGGAAAAGAAAAAAAAAAAAGAGGGCGAGTAAAGTGGTATTAAGATAAAGATTACCCGCTAAGTATTTTCCATAAACACTTTAAACGGAATATTGCTCTGTGATCCCTTCTCCGTAAACTAGGATTCACTCGAAAGATAAGACGGAAAGATACTGAAGTTTTCCCAGGGAGGATTAGAAAGTTATCAAAGCCTCATAAAGCCTTGGTTTCCTCCTCCTCCTCCTCCTCCTCTAAGCAATGTCTTCGGCGGCGGCCTCGTGTGGGGACTTACCAAGACTTGGGAAGAATTGGCCAAGAAGAAAGGAAAAAAATCTATTGTGCTTGCCTCGAGATTATCAAGTTTGGTGTAACTTCAGTGTTTGGTGGTAAATTCTCATCATTACGTCGGGTATTTTGTATAAATGTATATCTTTCTTTCTTTCAAACTATTCGCCATTTCCCGCGTTAGCAAGGTAGCGTTAAGAACAGAGGACTGGGCCTTTGAGGGAATATCCTCACCTGGCCCCTTCTCTGTTCCTTCTTCTGGAAAATTAAAAAAGAAACAAGAGAGGAGGATTTCCAGCCCCCCGCTCCCTCCCCTTTTAGTCGCCTTCTACGACACGCAGGGAATACGTGGGAAGTATTCTTTCTCCCCTATCCCCAGGGAAATATATATATATATATATATATATATATATATATATATATATATATATATATATGCATAAATTGTGGGTTAGACTGCGAGTGGCCTTAGACAATGGGTGTGGATATTTCTATTCGTAATTTCTATTTGTACCCTGATGGTTATTGAGGACAATGTACAGTGTGCATACAATGGTATCGCTATCCGTGCTTATTAACAGTCTCATGGCCATTAGGCGTTAACAGTGTCTAATTACATCAGATAATGGTGAACAACGGGGGTTGTATTGCTTCATACTCGTAACACGAGGTAATGACTGATTATGACTGTTATCGAGGAGGCCCTTGGGATGGGGGGATGTGTCAGGTCATCATACAAATCATCCAAAAGATCGTCTTTAGAGTGCACGACATAACAGCAGGAGACCCACACACGTCACCAGACAACTCCATACATTTGCTTCACTCAGTTTTCGTACCTTCGATTTTCGGATAGCGACTTCAAGCGGTCGGTCGTCTACTTACACACACATATATATATATATATATATATATATATATATATATATATATATATATATATATATATATATATATATATATATGTGTGAAGCGGGAGAGTGTCTGGCCTGAAAAGAATTATGTGGAACACCTCGAGAGGGGGAGTTCGAGTTCGTTCGACTGATGAGTTTAGGTAACTTGACGATGACGGTTTTAAGGGCGATGGGCTTTGGAAGTCGGCCAACACCCAACCCAGGTGTTCATCCTCCACTCGGGGCTGGTCAGTAAATGGGTACATGGCTTAGGGCAGAGTGTGTGTGTGTGTGTGTGTGTGTGTGTGTGTGTACATAGGATTAATGACATGGTACGTATACATACAAGGTTAAGAGACGGGCCAACACAAGCGTGAATATCTCTCTCTCTCTCTCTCCTCGTAACACACAAATGATTATCATATATCACTCAAGGGCATATGTCTGGCTCATTCCCTAAACACGAAGAGAGAGAGAGAGAGAGAGAGAGAGAGAGAGAGAGAGAGAGAGAGAGAGAGAGAGAGAGAGAGAGAGAGAGAGAGAGAGAGAGAGAGAGAGAGAGTTAGCACTGCTACATTTGCATCACCTTTTCCCCTCGCTATAATATCCCTCTACCGAAACTCCTAATCAGACCCCCGTCGCTCACCCGCCCTCGACGCTGGGAGGCAGCATGAGGAGCGAGAGTTCGTACACGTACTTCCCTACCCAGACCTCGAGCGTGGGTGATATATCTCTCTCGTCTTGAATATGCCATGACTGGGAGTGATGCACGGCGGGAGAGAGAGAGGATATATATATATATATATATATATATATATATATATATATATATATATATATATATATATATATATATATATAAATATATATATATATTCCTCCTCAGGCAGCTGGTGGCGTTGTTTCCTTGACCATAATCTTGGCTGAAGGTTTAACCTCCCCGCACACACCCACACACACACACACCCACGAGTTCTGGTAATGCCTGAGAAATGGAGGCGAGTGGAAAATTAATCATACGTTCATCGCTGGTGCTAACCCGAAAGACTGACACACACACACACACACACACACACACATCCACCTTCAGTGCGTCCACACACTTATGAACACACACACACACACACACACACACACACACACACACACACACACACACACACACGCGCGCGCGCGCGCGCATACACACAATTGACGTGTGCCAGTAATGGGACATCAGACTGTCACGGGCAAGCACTCACACATCTCCCACCCTGCGTGACTCAGGCGATCCTCCCACCCTGATCTATCCCCTCACTCAGGTCATCCACCCACCCTGATCTATCCCCTCACTCAGGTCATCCACCCACCCTGATCTATCCCCTCACTCAAGTCATCCACCACAGATTCCCCCCTGATCTATCCCCTCACCCTAAGCGCTCACCCTGATTGCTATCCACATCCAATACCTCCTGCTGATCGTCCGTTACAATAAGTCGTCTCTCACCTATCCTTCCTCTTCCCTCCCCTCCCTCAATCCCTTCCTAGCCACCCATCGTCCCCAACCCCAGGAGGGACGTCAAAATAAACAACCTCCCCAGCAACAGCCTTGGTGTTCTTCCTCCTCCTCCTCCTTCTCCTCCTCGTCCTCCAACCTCCGCGTCCTCCCTCCTCTTCCTCCTCCTCCTCCTCTTCTTCCTCCCGCTATCCGTCTATCCGCTGCACGTCCCGGACTCACCCGTCTCCCGATAATGAGAAACTGTGCGCAGTCATGATAATGTCCTACCAATAGCGCATGCCGCCAGCCAGGTCGGGTTGTCCTCCTGCTTTTCAATGGAGCACCTGGTGTGTGAACGTACACTCACACACACACACACACAAAAAAAAATGAGGACTGTTGATTATCGCTCCTCTCGTCCGAGTCTCCATTCTCTCTCTCTCTCTCTCTCTCTCTCTCTCTCTCTCTCTCTCTCTCTCTCTCTCTTATATATGTATGTATACTCGCTGTGATGCAACTCGCACACTGATCGTATTGGAGACGCGATGACCCGTAGCGAAGCGATGGCCTGAAACATTTCTCTCTCTCTCTCTCTCTCTCTCTCTCTCTCTCTCTCTCTCTCTCTCTCTCTCTCTCTCTCTCTCTCTCTTTCTCTCTCTCTCTCTCTCTCTCTCCCCTTTTGTTCACAGTGCCACGTTATCTATCTATCTACTGATGTCTACATGTCTGATACACACACACACACACACACACACACACACACACACACACACACACACACACACACACACGGGTCGTATCAAGGTTCGTATAAAAAAAGAATGATGAGACGAAAATTGCTGCAATCCATTTCCTTGACTAAAATATTATAATGAAAAGTATAACAAAAATAATAACTAGAACTATAAAGCATACTCAACATTACAAACTTCTCCCCTGACAGGTAATTGAACTGCCCAATTGCCCCACACTGCTAATCCCTTGTCCTGCTTTGCCAGCCACCTGACCCAGCTTCGAACGACCTAATCCCTCATTTGACCCACCCTGACAGCCACCTGAGCTATCCTTGAAACCGTCTGACCGACCCTATCCTCCACAAAACCCACTGAGCGTCCACATTTCACTTACGTACGTCTAAGTTTAAATTCCTTTCATATTCCATTTTCCATTTCTAGTCGAACAGTATAGTTACTGATCGATGATGCAAACAAGAACTTAAAAAAAAAACAGTAAGTTCAACGAGCGACATCAGTACCCAGCTCAGGGTTCGATTCATAACCAACCTCAGTGGAAGAATTGAAGCTGTGTGGCTTAATGACCAGAGCCTAATCTCGAACCCGTGCTCTCGGATTCGTAGGCAGCGATGCTGACCACCAAAAAATATTTCATATTGACATTTTTTTCTTTAAATGTTTTCTATAAACTCAGTGTTCGTTGGGTTCTGGTTAGCGTGGGTAGACTAATACAGCTTTCTGGATCAATCTGTGAAGAGAGCTGTCATTTGTTTAGTGTCAGTTGTTTTTGGTAGCACGCAATACAATAACGAATTTGGACAATCCGTGTTCCGTGTTCCTTCTCAATTCAACGGTCGCGTCCATTCAGAGACACACCGAGTCACACCAACGTAGCACTATAGTAGGTAACATAAAGCTTCTTAAAGCTTCCAGTCGTATGTTATTCGAATTCGAATCTTCACGTCGGGCGAAATATAGGATCAACATTTACAATCTTTCACCTTCGTCAACACAGTTCCTCTCGTTGCTACACCAAGTCCAACACCACATTCAACTTCAAAATGCAAACTGGAGTTCAAACAAGCTCTCAAGTTCTTCTAATGAATCAAGTTCACTGAAACCATAAAGTTCGACTAGCCAAAGAAGTCATTCAATCCCCCTCCCCCCTTCCCCATTCACCCACTAACTCAAGTTCAACAAGTTGCTTAAGTTCAACAAGTCAGCGAAGTCCAATCACGTTGCAAGACCCGACTGTACACCCACATATAAGATCAATAAGGGAAATACTCCAGGTTCAACGAAAAGCATTACAGGCTCAACGCCGCAGCGTTGAAACTCAACGAGACATTTGCTCATGAAACGACTTTCAAAGTAAAGAAAAAAGGAAAAAAAAATATATACCAATGTCCACTCCCTCAATGCTGGAAATGGCCATCCTGGACATGAAAAAAAAAAAAAAATAAACCATCACAGCTCTGGGGAAAAAAAAAGAAATGATTCATTCTTTACAAAGTTTGTAATATACTACAGTGCGGGGATGACGGAAGCAATTACAGTTTGTAGTGATGAAGAGTTTTTTTTTCATTCTGTTAAATCAAATAATCTGTCAATTATCTATGCATCCAATGCATCACTTCCCTTGTAGCATACTGAACACATAGGCAACTATCTCTCTCTCTCTCTCTCTCTCTCTCTCTCTCTCTCTCTCTCTCTCTCTCTCTCTCTCTCTCTCTCTCAACGATATATATATATATATATATATATATATATATATATATATATATATATATATATATATATATATATATATATATATATATATATATATATATAGGGGAGAAAGAATACTTCCCACGTATTCCCTGCGTGTCGTAGAAGGCGACTAAAAGGGGAGGGAGCGGGTGGCTGGAAATCCTCCCCCTCTCGTTTTTTTTTTAATTTTCCAAAAGAAGGAACAGAGAAGGGGGCCAGGTGAGGATATTCCCTCTAAGGCCCAGTCCTCTGTTCTTAACGCTACCTCGCTAATGCGGGAAATGGCGAATAGTATGAAAGAAAGAAAAAGAAATATATATATATATATATATATATATATATATAGTCATTCTGCCCCTAGGTAGCTTTCAGCCTATCACATAGAAGCATCGGTATCACCATTCCATTCCAGTCTATTTTGGAAAACTCTCTGCTGCTGCGCACTCCCTGGTCTATCGAACCTTCCAATTCTGTCCTTCATTAAGATTTCCAGGATGATCATCTCACCACCATCTGTTTCCCAGGACGGCCTCCTCCTCCTCCTCCTCCTCCTCCCCCTGCTGGTGTTGCTCTTGCCTCACCAATCAGTCTCCAGTGGAATGTCATCAGCCATATCCATTTTGCTGATTCAGTTCTCGTCAGCAGTGGCATTAGATTGTCAGTTCCTCAGTGTCTTCTTCCTCAGTTCGAGGTCCGTCTTGCTTCGTTTTGTCAAGGATGATTCTTGTTGGCTTTATTTCTGCCCCTACCAATATCTATCTATCTATCTTTATCTATCTATCTATCTATCTATCTATATATATATATATATATATATATATATATATATATATATATATATATATATCCTAGCCTAAGCCAGGTACCTATTTTATCGGCCAACTCAAAAGGGTGGATGAACAGCCGGGTTGACTGTGGAGAGATTGACACAACCAGGAATCGAACCTATGCGCTCTACCCTGGGCGGCCCGTTTCAATTGGAAATGAGGTGAGTAACAGTATACTATATTACATCACTTTTCCAGTAAAATTTATCTAGATACAATAATACCCTTCATCCCCCACCCCCCAAACTTCCAATGGCTTATAATTTCACTCTATGATACTTCAACTTCCTTATCTAAGCCAGTATCTCCTGCTTGAATCTAATGTAACACCATATCTTTTAATCCAATCATTCAATACCCTCTCTCACGTTTCACTGTCTCCCCCTTTAGGAGGTTCTATACTCGTGTTCCCGGTGGCGTTATCTGCCTATGTGCGAGAGAAAGTGATGGGTGATGCTCATTTGTTGGTGGGGACAACCTATTCCACTCCACTGGTGGCGTATCGAATCATTTTCTATGTTTTCAATAGATGTATTGACTACCTATATAAGGAATACGAGTACTTTACATTGGAAATTGATTCCATCTACTGACAGGGCATTCGTGCAATCTGTATCTCGATACAAGATCAAAAAGCCTTCTGCAGGTTAGCAAATAGTATTCAACCAACTTTAAAGTCAAAATTTCCGAACTTTTCCAGTCTAACGTTTTTTTTAGACTTGCAAACATCACGTTTGCCTTTGCTCTGTTCCTTCGAAAACTATGCTGATATTCCCCTAAATGTATATACATTTATTTTACTTTATCATACTTTGCCGCTGTCTCCTGCGTTATATATATATATATATATATATATATATATATATATATATATATATATATATATATATATATATATATATATATATATAATATATATATATACATATATATGGGTTGGGGAAGGAACACGCTTATACTGTGATCAACTGTGGGAAATGAGGGATACAAAGGTGAGGTGGGTGATGATGAAGGAGATGATGCAGATATGAGAAGGACAGGTTGGAGTAGAGAAAGAGACAAGGAACGAATGAGCGACACAAGTGCTTATGAGACAATTCATATCGTACAGGATGAGTGTGAGGAATGAGAAAGAACGATGCAATATAAGGTCGTTTCCATTACGAAGGAGGAAGGTGGAAGAGAAACATGGCCAGCCGGCTGGGGATATGTTTTCTTTGGTATGGACCATGATGAATGGAACACTGGCAGACCAATGATGTTTGCTCATCAGCGTTGAAGGCGCAGATGGAAGGAGACGAATGAGAAATACGGACGTGTGTTTAACAGCATTTGAGTGTGAGTGAGTCTGGTGTTCAACAGCATTTGAGTGTGAGTGAGTATGGTGTTTAAAAGCATTTGAGTGTGAGTGAGTATGGCGTTTAACAGCATTTGAGTGTGAGTGAGTATGGTGTTTAACAGCATTTGAGTGTGAGTGAGTATGGTGTTTAACAGCATTTGAGTGTGAGTGAGTATGGTGTTTAACAGCATTTGAGTGTGAGTGAGTATGGTGTTTAACAGCATTTGAGTGTGAGTGAGTATGGTGTTTAACAGCATTTGAGTGTGAGTGAGTATGAGAGGACACGATGCGAAGGAAAGTGAATCGGTGTGATTAAAGACATTAATGTCAACCCCAATTAATAATACGACCATTAAGGAGACCCAATCCAAAGACAGTCCCATCTTTTCTCCTACTATATCACAGCCACAGACGACCCAATCATTAATCCTACCAAAGCAATAAGATGTAAAACATCTCATCAAAAACTCTACACCAGAACAAACATTTCCTTATCATTATCTTTTTTTTTCAAGTTAGCCGAGACAGCACGGGTAAGTGAATACCCAAGCTTAATACATGTACCCAGTTTATCGACCTTCCCTATAGCGAAGGATGAACAGCTGGGTTGACTGTGTACAGAAGACTGCCTCGACCAGAATTCATACCTATGTGGTCGACAATCAAGCGACCCCATGAGTGCGTCACCACCAGCACAAACCTAACTGCGACACCATGAAGTCCAAGGACTAACTTTAAACCTTAAAAATAAAGGGTAACATTAAAGTAATTCAACCTGACTTAAACTAACTTGGTCTACTTTAACCTGATTCAAGCTAACCTAATCTAACCTCACTTAACAAAGTAACCTGACCTAATCTAACCTATCTTAAACTAACCTGACCTAATCTAACCTAATCTAAACGAATCTGACTTAATCTAAAGTAATCTAAAAAAGTAACCTTAACTTAGCGTAAATAGGTACTTTTAGCAACAATTTTAAATGGCTTATAGTGTAACAGGTACTTTAGGTTACAGTTTTAAATGGCTTATAGTGTAACAGGTACTTTAGGTTACAATTCAAATGGCTTGTAGTGTAATAGGTACTTTAGGTTACAATTTTAATGCTTAGAATGTAATAGATACTTTAGGTTACAATTCAAATGGCTTAGAGTGTAATAAATACTTTAGGTTACAATTTAAATGGTTTAGAGTGTAATAAATACTTTAGGTTACAATTCAAGTGGCTTAAAGTGTAATAAATACTTTAGGTTACAATTTAAATGGCTTAGAGTGTAATAAGTACTTTAGGTTACAATTCTAAATGGCTTCGAATTCCACGAGCCTGAGATATAATCTCTTTAACACATAATTGATGGCAGGGTCACGCTGACGGTGGACGCGCGGAAACCGGGCATTTTTGGTATCGACAGGTGATAAATAGTAGGGAAGGGATCCATAGTCCTTTGTGATAATAGATACGGCAATCATTCACTCACCATCCCCTCAATCCCCTCCCATCCCCACCCCAGAGAAGGGTTGAATGCTCTTTCATCTCCCCTGGGGAGCACCTACGTCATTCGCGGGGAGGAGAGCGCAGAGAACTCACCCCACCCACCCCAACAACCCCCTCCTACATATAACCCCAGAGTAGAGAGAGAGAGAGAGAGAGAGAGAGAGAGAGAGAGAGAGAGAGAGAGAGAGAGAGAGAGAGAGAGAGAGGACAGAGAACACGCCCGTCGACTCTACAACAGGCTGGAAGGAGGGGTAGGAGCCACTGAACTAACACGTCAGAAGCTGGGAAGATGAGGTGAGGGAGGGAGGGCGCTAATTGCCTCCTTGGGACACACCGACGACAGACAGAAGTTTAGGGGCCAAGTTGTGTTCGGCAGCTTCTCTCCAAGAGGGCGTCCGGGGTGTGGTGGTGTGACGCGTAGAGACGCCCACCACTCCACTCTCCCCTTGCTCCCCCACCTCCCGTGTGTCGACCGAAGGCACGCACGGAGGGACATGGTCTAGGTAGGTGCCTTGGGTAGGGTACGTTAGATTACGTGAGGTTAGGTTGGGTTGGATTAAGCTAGACTTGGTTTTAAAGTTACGTTAGGTTAGGCTGGATAGGGTCAGGTTAGTTTAGGTTAGGTTAAATCAGGTTAGATCAGGTCTGGTTTAGTTTAATTTAGGTGAAGTTACATTAAAGTAAGGTTAGTTCGTTAAGTGGGGCTAGGTTAGATTAGGTTAGTTAGAATTAGGTTGAAGTCAGGTTAGCTGGTGAGAGTAAACCAGGTTAGGCTAAGTCAGGTTGCTTTAAGTTAAGCTAGATTAAGTTAGTTTAAGTTAGGTTACTTTAAGTTAAGCTAGATTAAGTTAGTTTAAGTTAGGTTACTTTAAGGTAAGCTAGATTAAGTTAGTTTAAGTTAGGTTACTTTAAGTTAAGCTAGATTAAGTTAGCTTAAGTTAGGTTACTTTAAGTTAAGCTAGATTAAGTTAGTTTAAGTTAGGTCAAAGTCAGGTTAGACTGTACAGAATCCGTCGTCGAAGATGGCCAGTTATCCCACGTGGAAAATCGCGACTTGACAATCACAATCGCTGGTGCAAACAACCGATTGGTGACTATGCTCAATTGGCTAGATATTTGGGCTCGCAACCTATCGACGGTCAAGGGTCATTGAACGTCTTCAAGGTCAAGTTAAATGCCCCACCGATCGGTAAGGCCTTAATAACGCCTCGATCTCCTTCAGGCGTTTGAAATAACTTCGAGGACCATACTCCCTCTCACTGCATGTATGGTCCTCCTGTGGCCACGACACAGATGTTGATGTCTTGGCCACGACACAGATGTTGATGTCTTGGCCACGATACAGATGCTGGTGTCTTGGCCACGATACAGATGCTGATGTCTTGGCCACAACACAGATGTTGATGTCTTGGCCACGATACAGATGCTGGTGTCTTGGCCACGACACAGATGTTGATGTCTTGGCCACAACACAGATGTTGATGTCTGCCCTGGACCACAGATTAACACCCACGATGATGTTGATGTCTTGGCCACGACACAGATGTTGATGTCTTGGCCACGACACAGATGTTGATGTCTTGGCCACGACACAGATGCTGGTGTCTTGGCCACGACACAGATGTTGATGTCTTAAACATGATGATCGGGACATATTCCCAATGAGCCATCGAGGATATTGTGGACATGGGACACCAAGATGCATCTCTATGTCCCACAATGTCCAATACGTACACCAGCAAAGATATACTTGCGTGTATAGTAAAGTCATAAAATTCAATTCTCGTAATTCGCCCATTTTGACCTAGTGATGCTGGCTCTGCCAAATTACCCTCCGCTGTTAATGACCATCAAATTCCGGTTAATTACCTATTCATACAGGTTAACTCGGCTCCCATTATGTTCGCCATTAAATGAATTCTGGACGATGTGATAAAAAACATATATTCCCCTGACCTGGCTGCACGAGTTTAATGAAAATTATCGACGCATTTGATTGGACTTCTTTCCCACGGATATCACCCGTGTAATCAAACACAATCAAAACAAAAATAATACCTTCAATCCGTTCAGGTTATTAATGTATCTGATGTTTCTGAGAATAAAGATGAGAAAAATGAATAATAACATGAAGCAATATAAATCAAAATAGCATGAAGTCATATAAATGTATATGTTTATTTTTTTTAGCATCCTTTCAAAATTAAACTTTTCCATAAGTTTTACGTAAACACCCGGAGAGGCAACGGAGGGGGCCCCCCCTTTTTTTCCCCCCCATTCTAATTCAAAGGTATTTCTGATGACACACAGGGTTGACTACTGAGTTCATACCATTAAGAAAGAATGAAAAAAAAAAAAAGAAAATCAGTGCGTCTTGTCCGTCCGTCTTGGCTAGGAGGAGGAAGAGGAGGAGGAGGAAGGAAAACAGGAGCCACTGCTTTGGCGTGTGTAAAGAAGGACATCTACTTGACCCACACAATCCCCGTGAAAGAAGCAACATTTGGGACACAACACAAGAACCGACCAACCGAGCAGCTGGTCTTTCTATATACGCCAACACTCTCACTTCATTACGGTAATCATACGCTCAATTCAATTTCAGCTCCAGCGATTAATACGCCACTGGCATGTTTCAACGCGAGCGAGTAAAGTTTCCACTATTTCATCTGCCATTTCCTTCAGCTGCAGGGGCGAGGGGGAACCCACCCACGGTGTCAGCAGTAGAGTCCACACAGATACAAAATGGTTTAAGAGGAAAGTGTCAATGACTTTCATGACAGGGAATAGTAACCTCGCGGTACTGTGTGTGTGTGTGTGTGTGTGTGTGTGTACTGACACCTGCCACGCCAGTGACGCTACTACCAAGAGCGCGGGAAACGAAGACCTGCCACGCAGTTAGGGGTCCTTATCTAGTGGTTTATGGTAAAGGGCTTGACACTGATTGGATAAAGATACGGCTCTTGAGGGCAAGGATGTGTATTGCTAAATGTCTAGAACGTGACGAAATTTCTTTCTAAATACTAATTACGTCGATATTTGTTTGTTTCTGTTTGTTTGTCAAGTCCTTATCAGGTGTCTTTTCTTCAATCTTGCTTTCGAGTTATAAAGGTAGGGCTAACAACAGAATATTCTCTCTCTCTCTCTCTCTCTCTCTCTCTCTCTCTCTCTCTCTCTCTCTCTCTCTCTCTCTCTCTCTCATCCTGTGTCCCCTGCCTGTCCTTAAAGAGCATCTGCTTGCGTCTGGAGGGGTGGGGAGCATGGGGTTATGAGGGGGAGGGGAGAGAATTCAGTTCTTGGCAAACTTTGTCCCTCGAGTTTTACCCTTAAAGTAAGACAAGATACTGTCCGGTATCTTCGTTTATCTATTCATAGTCTATCGTGTAATTCCCCCTCCTCCTCCTCCGCCTCCTCCTCCTCCCCAACCATAGGATACCGTTCCGTAAGGGCCCCTGGTGTTGCGCCCCAGGAGCATATTCACCCTTTCTCCCCAGGGGCTTCTGGAGCTTCGAGTGCTGGGGTATATAGACTCATTCAACCAGAGACGAGATGGACGGGACTCCTCTGAAGCGAGGTGTTCCTCGACGACTCAGCCTCGGTGGAGGACGACTTAGATCAAAGCTGGCGAAGGACGACTTAAATCAAGTCGGCGAAGGAGGACTTAGATCAAGCTGGCGAAGGAGGGCTTAGATCAAAGCTTGCGAAGGAGGACTTAGATCAAGCTGGCGAAGGACGACTTAGATCAAAGCTGGCGAAGGACGACTTAAATCAAAGCTGGCGAAGGATGATTTAGATCAAAGCTGGCGAAGGACGACTTAGATCAAGCTGGCGAAGGACGACTTAGATCAAGCTGGCGAAGGACGACTTAGATCAAGCTGGCGAAGGATGACTTAGATCAAAGCTGGCGAAGGAGGACTTAGATCAAAGCTGGCGAAGGAGGACTTAGATCAAAGCTGGCGAAGGAGGACTTAGATCAAAGCTGGCGAAGGATGACTTAGATCAAGCTGGCGAAGGAGGACTTAGATCAAAGCTGGCGAAGGAGGACTTAGATCAAGCTGGCGAAGGACGACTTAGATCAAAGCTGGCGAAGGACGACTTAAATCAAAGCTGGCGAAGGAGGACTTAGATCAAAGCTGGCGAAGGATGACTTAGATCAAGCTGGCGAAGGAGGACTTAGATCAAAGCTGGCGAAGTACGACTTAAATCAAAGCTGGCGAAGGAGGACTTAGATCAAGCTGGCGAAGGACGACTTAAATCAAAGCTGGCGAAGGAGGACTTAGATCAAGCTGGCGAAGGACGACTTAAATCAAAGCTGGCGAAGGACGACTTAGATCAAGCTGGCGAAGGACGGGTAACCCCCCCCCCCTCCCCCAACCAAGTCGTGACTTAACGACTTAACGACTTGCGTCTAAAAGAAAAAAAAACTCTCAAGTCAACGTTTCTTTCGTAAAAGAGCAATACACCGTACGTTAGTCAGGTCAAACATCGAATGGTTGGAGCTAAGACGTCCTATGATTATTACACAAAGCAGAGTAGAGTCGTGTGAAGCACTGCGTTATGTCACATATAGAAATGATATTTTTTTACCACAGCGTGTGATTATGTCACACACACACACACACACACACACACACACACACACACACGGAGATGGTTTTCACACAGCGTGTGAAACAGCCTCTTTATTTTTTTCCCCTCCTCTTGCACGTCAACACTCCAGTATACCAACCACTCCGGCCCACTCCAGCCCGTGCAGGTGTGTGTGTGTGTGTGTGTGTGTGTGTGTGTGTGTGCGTGTGTGTGTGTGTGTGTGTGTGTGTACAAGTAATCCAAAGAGAGAATTAATTTGATTTGTCTACTTACAGCGCTCACGTTTTCTATAGCGTGAGACTTGGATGTTAAACCCCTAAGGTCGGTGGGATCATTTTCCTACACATTTTTGCATACAAATGAACCACTATGGAAAAAAAAAATAGTGGTGTGTGTGTGTGTGTGTGTGTGTGTGTGTGTGTGTGAGCAAAGAGCAGAGGAATACCATAGCAGTTCGCTCACCAGTGTGTATCGTCCAGTACAATTAACTGGAGTCGCTTTGCTCTTTACGAGGGGGACATTCTTCGACAAGACTTGTACTCCCGGTGATGCAGCCTCGCCAAATGGTGCGTGTGTGTGTGTGTGTGTGTGTGTGTGTGTGTGTGTGTGTGTGTGTGTGTGTGTGTGTGTGTGTTTGTAATTCAGTATATCTTTTTTTTTTGTTTATGTTAAAGGGAAAATAAAGACAGGGAAAGTATTTACGTGTCTTTGGAGGAAGTGAAAAATTTGTCAATCCAAAATGTGTCAGGTCATAGTTATTGGGAAAGACATGAGAGGGTTTTAGAGACTTCCAATCCTTGGAGGTGTAGGGAAGGAAACAGTTATCAAAACGGCACACCCTTGAGTTGCAAACAGCCACACAGTAATCATATGAAGTAGCAGCTTGTCAAGTATTGCGTGGTCTAGCTAGTGGTGGGGGATGCACAAGCAGACAGCTCTCGGGAGCAAGTACCGAAGTAATACTTATAAAAAAGAGGGAAAGTGAACCAACATCGCGGCGTAGGGCAAGGGGGTCAAGTTTGGAAGTTAGTCTGGGAGAGTATATATATATATATATAAGTCGGACCGCTTTCGATTCATCTCTGTCAAGTCAGGATGCAGAGGCAGAACCACCCCAGATGTGAGAGCAGTACTCCATACAAGGACGGATCAATCCTTTATACAAACGGAGCAACTGTTCAGAAGAACAGATATTCCGACATCTAAACAGGACACCCAGTATCTCTGAGGCAGACTTGGCTCTCATTTCCGTCGTGTTCCAGTAACACAAAGAATGTCCGTTTACGACCATATACGTCTTAGACCGTGTGTGCGTGTAGATAAAAGTGTTTTTTGCGTGTCTGTAATTTCGTTCGGGCATGATAGCGATCATTAACACACACACACACACACACACACACACATAAGGGGGGGGGGCTGTTCAATAGATGGGACCCTACGGGTGTGAAGCTCCCCCCCCCCTCCCCTGAAGCCATGAAAGAGATGAAGCTGAATGAATTACATTTATGATGACTTTTATTTTTGCCCTAGGGACACGTTAGCTGTGGAGATAATTTATTAATTTTCATGAATGAACGACCGGAATCGCTTTGATCTTGGGACAGTATAATGGTAACTATGTGGCCTGAAGTGAGTGTGTGTGTGTGTGTGTGTGTGTGTGTGTGTGTGTGTGTGTGTGTGTGTGTGTGTGTGAGTCGTTCTTAGAATTTCTGAGACACATATGTTGCCATATTGTAAGTGGCAAAACATACTCAAGCGGGCCCACCAGCACGGCCGTGCAACGCCTCGAGCACGAGGACACGACCGTGCAACGCCTCGAGCACGAGGTAACGACCGTGCGACTCCTCGAACACGAGAACACGACCGTGCAACTCCCCGAGAACGAGGACACGACACGTGCGACTCCTCAAGCACGAGGACACGTCCGTGCGACCTCATAGGTACGACCCCTTTGAGCACGACGGTATGACCCTTAACCTTTGACCTGACTCAGGTTAAGAGTACAGGTCGTCATACCTATGTGGTCGTGGTTGGATAACTCAAGGAGTCGGACCGTCGTGCTCGAGTGTCGTACGTACACCGTCATGCTGAGGAGCTGTACATTGTTACGCACGTGTCGTACTGTTGTGCTCAAGGGTCGTACATTTGTGCTCAAGGGTCGTACATTTGTGCTCAAGGGTCGTACATTCGTGATCAAGGGTCGTACATTCGTGATCAAGGGTCTATATTCGTGATCAAGGGTCTTATATTCGTGCTCAAGGGTCGTACATTCGTGGTCAAGATTGGTACATTTGTGCTCAAGGGTCGTACATTCGTGATCAAGGGTCTTATATTCGTGCTCAAGGGTCGTACATTCGTAATCAAGGGTCGTACATTCGTGATCAAGATTGGTACATTCGTGCTCAAGGGTCGTACATTCGTGATCAAGGGTCTTATATTCGTGCTCAAGGGTCGTACATTCGTAATCAAGGGTCGTACATTCGTGATCAAGATTGGTACATTCGTGCTCAAGGGTCGTACATTCGTGATCAAGGGTCGTACGAGGCTCAGTCTTACTCTTTTGACACCGAATCAACAGACGCCAGGAAGGGACAGCAGACGCCAGGAAGGGACAGCAGACGCCAGGGAGGGACAGCAGACGCCAGGGAGGGACAGCAGACGCCAGGAAGGGACAGCAGACGCCAGGGAGGGACAGCAGACGCCGGGAGGGACAGCAGACGCCAGGGAGGGACAGCAGACGCCAGGGAGGGGCAGTAGACGCCAGGGAGGGACAGCAGACGCCAGGAAGGGACAGCAGACGCCAGGGAGGGACAGCAGACGCCAGGGAGGGACAGCAGACGCCAGGAAGGGACAGCAGACGCCAGGGAGGGACAGCAGACGCCAGGGAGGGACAGCAGACGCCAGGGAGGGACAGCAGACGCCAGGGAGGGACAGCAGACGCCATCTGTTGCTCGGCCGCAGCAACATCGTAGGAGGCCCCGCCTTCCCCGACGACCCGACCCGACCCGACCCGACCACGACGACGGCCGACCAATCGATTCCCATTCCCGTCGTTTCGCTTTCCACTATTTATCACAGTTGAAGACGACCACAACGAACGCCATTTGAATAACTGTGTGTGTGAGTGTGTGTGTGTGTGTATATATATATATATATATATATATATATATATATATATATATATATTTATATATATATATATATATTCTTATGAGTCCACGGAGAAAATGACACACTTATCGTGTTTCATTTTTCCTGTGGACTCATAGGAGTATCTTGATCACGCGCAAAATTGTGATCCTTCCCAACATATATATATATATATATATATATATATATATATATATATATATATATATATATATATATCTTTCTTTCAAACTATTCGCCATTTCCCGCGTTAGCGAGGTAGCGTTAAGAACAGACAACTGGGCCTTTGAGGGAATATATATAATACATATATATATATATATACACATGACACAAATTTTGATGGATATGCCAGCGATAGTGTCAAGAGCGCCATGAGACAAGCGAGGCTATTCCCATCCTTCGCGCCAAGTCCAGCTCTCGAACTCATCACGAGGGTCATACAGACTCCGACGACGGGGAGGCGAGATGGGGGGGTCGTCTCACTCTGGTCATCCCCCACGCCCGCCAGTCAGTCGCATTCACCTCCGGAGCGACGCCTGATTACCCCAACTCGAGTGATTAGCGAGAATTATCTGCTTCCATTAGGCATACCATTTGTCTTTGGGAGTAAATGCAGTACAGATTATGGGTATCATGACTCACTCTAGATAATTCTCTCCCTGTTTATTTAGTTATCTATCTATCTGTCTATCATATATATATATATATATATATATACATATACGAACAAAGTGTATATGAACACGCACCTTCATAGAACATACAAACCTCCAACAGCCAGGATCGAACCCGGGACCCCCTGTGCAACAGGCGGGAGCGCTACCGCTAGGCTATGATCGCCCCTAATAGGGAAATCGCTATTCGAATACTATGTACTCGAATACCCGCGTGTTGCACAGGGGACCCGGGCTGGATTCTGGCTGTTGGAGGTTTATATGATGCATATATATATATATATATATATATATATATATATATATATATATATATATATATATATATATATATATATATATATATATATATATTTTCCACTCTCTCTCTCTCACCCTTTCTTTAACTATCTGTCTATCTATCTATCTATCTACCTATCTAACTTTACAAATGAAAATCTTTTAACTATGTTTCCCAGAACATAGGTTAACCTGAGCTTGTAACTTGAGAGAGAGGAGGTCATCGGGGGTGACCTGTGCCCTAATTCCTTCACCTGTGTCTTAATTCATTCACCTGTCCCTCCCAGTGGCGGCTGGTGTACCAAATTCTCATTCTCTCTATCTGTACTCAGTCTTGACGAAGTAATTATACGAAAGCGTTTGACACTTCGCATTTTCCATTTCCTTAAGGTTTTTTTGTTTTGTTTACCTGCGTGTTATGTAGACTTGCTACTCCTGTATATATCTGCGTATGTATATACATGTATACGTTGAAATGTATAGGTATGTATATACCTGTGTATGTAGGTGGGTTGGGCCATTCTTTCGTCTGTTTTCCTGCGCTACCTCGCTAACGCGGGAGATGGCGATTAGAGGATAAAGTGCTGGCAGTTAAGGTCTGTAACGACCTGTTAAAGGCATCAGTGACAAAATGTATTGGTTCTGTAACGAGGTGAAACAAATCCATAAAGACAGGAAGACAATAAAGATAACGTAACAATAAAGAGACTGATGGAATAAGACAATGAAGGTATCTTAATCATAAAACAAAATAAAGATAATGAAATAAGACAATAAAGATAACGTAACAATAAAGAGACTGATGGAATAAGACAATGAAGATATCTTTATCATAAAACAAAATAAAGATAATAAAATAAGACAATAAAGATAACGCAACAAGAAAGAATAATAATAAAGAGGGTGATGAAACAAGACGATAATGATATAAATTGAAAATATAACAAAACAATAATGATAATAAAAGAAGGCTAAACGATGACTCAGCAGGAAAACCAAAACAATAAAGATGACAATGAAACAAGACAATAAAGATACCTGAAGGACAAGACAAAAGAATAATGGTAATTATTCTAAAAGATAACTCAACAATAGAGAAAAACAACAGCAAAGATAAGACGCTAAAGATAACGTGATAAACGCTAAAGATAATTTGATAAGTAGAGTAACGAGGGACATCATAACTACATAACTTGACACCAATGACATCGCTCAGGCCACTAGAACAAGGAGGGGAAAGGAAGAACTCGACTTAATCATCCAAATTACAGGGCAATTAATAACACGATACGAGGGGGGAAGAGGTGGTGGGGTTTTAGGGGGATGGGGGAGTACGAAAGAAAGGGGATCAAAGAATTGAAGGTCCTTAAAAAATAAGTGCAAAGGGATTAAATCTAAGATACGTCTCGATAAAAAGAAAAGTGGGGGATATAGAATTTATGGTTCTCTCGGATACCAAAAAAAAAGAAGAAAGAGGTAAGTGTCCATCTGGGACTTTCATGGCGTTCGTGCATCGAATCCACTTACGGATTCGGTGTTTTCTCTGAGTACATTCCATCAAGAGTCACTCCTTTAATTAAAACCACAACGAACTGTAATGCAAAAAAAAAAAAATATAGAAACAAAACACAAATTCTCATGAACCATAGCATCACCCTAAATTCCCACAAACCGTAATGACAAAAATTCTCATTCGCTGCATTACCCTAAAATTCCCATACACCACAATACCTAAAGTTTGACTTAGAGGGATGGTAGACGTGTATGTGAGCGCTGTGTTCGCCATTCCTTATACTCTAACCTCGAACTAAAGTTAGCAGAGAGAGAGAGAGAGAGAGAGAGAGAGAGAGAGAGAGAGAGAGAGAGCGAGAGAGAGAAGGTGTGGTATGTTGACAGGAATGCTTCTGTTGATTGAGTATGGGTTAGGTTTTGTTTATCGTCTCTCATTTAAATACAATAGAAAACGGGATTCAAAAGAAACAGAAATGATAAGGAAAATAGATGAAAAAAAAAATCAATCTTATATAATTCCGGAAATCTTTTGTGGAACGAGAGAAAATAGAAGAAAAAAAACTGGTCGTTTAAAGAGAGGTCTGGGTCACGTCTGCCAGGGAAGACACGAGAGAGAGAGAGAGCAAAAGAGTTCCAAAGTCTTAGCGGCGTAAGGAAAGAAACAGACATCACAGTGTTACCCCCTGTTCTCTCTCTCTCTCTCTCTCTCTCTCTCTCTCTCTCTCTCTCTCTCTCTCTCTAGCGACGGAAGATCATCCGGATAAACGAGAGGCCAATATCGCCGGATGAACGAAAGTTCGGTACCACCCAAATATAACCGCTGAACTACGGCAAAGGTGATTCAGTAGGTTGAAGGAAACAATAGCAGACCTTTCTCTCTGAGATGCAATCTTGATGATTATTACGTAATGGGAAACTTTGATGGACTGGACTTAGCTAGCCAAATGAAGGAGCTTAAAACTCATATATGCGTATCCGGAGCCTGAACGCAGCACAGTTTACCACAGTTTACCACAGAGGTAGACTTAATGTTGAGAGAAACGATGCGGTAAGGTATCCCCCTGGCCTGAACGTACCACAGTTTACCACAGTTTACCACAGAGGTAGAGTAATGCTGAGAGAAACGACGGGGTAGGGGTATCCCCTGGTTCGAACTTACCACAGTTTACCACAGAGGTAAACTAATGCTGAGAGAAACGACGGGGTAGGGGTATCCCCTAGTCCAAACGTACCACAGTCTACCACAGAGGTAAACTAAAGCTGAGAGAAACGATGGGGTAGGCTATCCCCCTGGCCTGAATGCACCACAGTTTACCACAGTTTACTACAGAGGTAGACTTAATGCGGAGAAATACGATGGAAAATAATTCTTAAGGACATGAGAAAAAATAATAAATGAGAAACGAAATAGCTACAAAGGGAGTGAAATGTGATAATGAAAACTATACACGATAACACGAAGAAATACATAACTGATAAATGACAGATAAGAGATAAGAATCGATGCGTGGAAGTTAAGGGTCACTTCATAAATGAAGCAGAAAAGTTAGAATTATGAATAACTGAATAAAGTATACCTAGAGTAGGTCATATATGCCATACGAGACCAAAAGACGGGGATACAAAAAAGGTAGAGAGAGAGACAGTGATGAAAAAGAGAAGAGAAGAGATGACAGGATAATCAGGGAAAGTCGATGTTAATGTGGAATTTTCAACCATTCCTGTGTGAGTGTATATCTCTCTTTACTTGTACGAAGGTGTTACCGGACTCTGTCGGCTCGAGGTTACCCACCACCACCAACCAACACCACCTTTGGCGAGGTTGTGTCACTGGGAGTACAGACAGAGTGTCGTCAAACAACCTCTCGCTTCAGAGGGAGTCCACCCTCTCCCCTGCTACTGAGTGTAGCGCAGCCTTGGAACGGCAGAACCCCCCCCCCCTCCCCCAGGATGGTCGGGAGGAAGAAGGAGGAGGAGGAGGAGGAGGAAGAGGAGGAGGAGGAGGAGGAGGAGAAGGAGGAGGAGGAGGAGGAGGAGGAGGAGGAGGAGGAGGAGTGGAGGACGAGTGGGGTGTTGGATTCTGGGATATGGTAACCAAGGTCCTTTTCCACAAAAAGGAGTCCTACTGGTTACCATGATCACAATCATTATCTAAACCTAACCAGAAATCATGATAAATACGTTGACAAATATATTCACGTTCAGTATGGATGGCTATGTTGAAATGTGGCTCGCGTTGAGACTACATCACGAATCATGGCACACGCGTGTTCTTAACCATCCTTGGTCACTTGTTTCATATATATATATATATATATATATATATATATATATATATATATATATATATATATATATATATATATATGTCAACTTACGAGAGCTTATAGCATCGGTGTGCTATAGCTTCGATGATGATAGCGCCAACGCTGCGGCGTCAGCGCTCTGCTCTCGCATCAACGCTATATAGTTTCAACGCCGTAGCACAGTGCTCGGTCGGTACCAAGCCTACAGTAACGACGGGAGAGTGTCAACGCTATAGAAATCAACGCTATAGCATCATCACCGCTACGGCCTCAACTACGGTAACACAGCCATAACATCAACGCTATATCATCAACGCTATATCATCAACGTTATATCATGAACGCCATAGTATCAACGCTATATCATAAACGCCATAGTATCAACGCTATATCAGCAACGCTGCAGTATCGACGCTATATCATCAACGCTATATCATCAACGTTATAGCATCAACGCTATGGTACCAACGCTATAGTCATCAACGCTATATCATCAACGTTATATCATCAACGCTATAGTACCAACGCTATATCATCAACGCTATAGCATCAACGCAATAGGCTAAATTCTCTTACAACAACGCTATAGTACCAACTGCGATCGTGTCATTGCTAACGTAAAGAATCTCTCTCTCTCTCTCTCTCTCTCTCTCTCTCTCTCTCTCTCTCTCTCTCTCTCTCTCTCTCTCTCTCTCTCTCACACACACACACAGTTGCTTACATTTTCTTATATTTGCTCTAAGCTGAAAGGGCAACAGACTGTATCAAATCCTTTTCCTTTTTTTTTTTTCAGTTCCTTTTTTTTCATTCATGCTTCGGTTCTGCATATTCACTTCGTTTTTTTTTTTTTTATTGTGAGTGTATGTTTGGCTACACAGAGTGTACGTATGTGTGAAGGTTTCTGTGTATGCGAGTTTCAAAGTATATCCACGTTTGCTTCGTGGGTGAGTATATCTGGGTGTGTATATATGTGGGTAATATATATATATATATATATATATATATATATATATATATATATATATATATATATATATATATATATATATATGTGTGTGTGTGTATATCTGGGTGTATATAGCTTGGTGTATATATCTGAGTGTGCATATCCGGGTGTGGATATCTGGGTGTGGATATCTGGGTGTGGATATCTGGGTGTGTATATCTGGGTGTATATATCTGAGTGTGGATATCTGGGTGTGTTATATCTGGGTGTGGATATCTGGGTGTGTATATCTGGGGTGTATATCTGGGTGTGTATATCTGCATGTGTTCTATTTGCCTTTGGCTCATATCTCGGGTATTTTGGAGGCACATAAAACGAAACTCCAAATATTTCTTTCTTGAAGGAGACGATACTCAATTTCGTCTTCTGTAATTGAAACACAGGGGGAGAGAACTGGAGGAAGTGGAGATCAGACCTGGAGATAAGGCGGGAGAGATAGAGCCTTGGGGAGAGGGGTGAGCACAAGGGGAGAGCTAGAGCCTTGGGGAGAGCTAGAGCCTTGGGGAAAGTGGTGAGCACAAGGGGAGAGATAGAGCCTTGGGGAGAGACCGGAAGATAGGGGAGGGGGGAGAGACTTAGAGCCTTGAGGAAAGGGCCGAAGACATGGGGGAGATTCAGGGCCTTGGGGCGAAAGTTGAATACGTGGGGAGAATGGGGAGATCTTGCCTCGATGAGAGGGGTGTAACACATGGATAGATCTGGTCCCTGGGGGAGATGGCTGAACACAGGGAGAGAACGAGCCTTGGGGAGAGAGCAGAACACAAGGGAAGACCTAGCCTTGGGGAGAAAGCTTATGATAACCCGGGGGAACATCCAGCCTTGGGGGGAGATAACTGAACACACAACGCTGCTTATCAGTCGCTCTCTCTCTCTCTCTCTCTCTCTCTCTCTCTCTCTCTCTCTCTCTCTCTCTCTCTCTCTCTCTCTCAAGGGCCATGCCAAAAAAAAGTCGTTGTCTCGCCTCCGTCCGTACAAGCAGAGAAAAATAGATGAGACATCCCTTTAAGAAAACGTACTCTGGGGACACACTCGCGCACACACACACACACACACACACACACACACACAAAGAGAGAGAGAGAGAGAGAGAGAGAGAGAGAGAGAGAGAGAGAGAGAGAGAGAGAGAGAGAGAGGTTCAGAATCCGCATATTGCACGATACGATGATATTCCGAACGTACCGAATGCATACGGAGACAAAATGCCTCTCCCTCCCCACCCCCCAACAAAAAAATCTCTCACTCAGGTTAAGCGTTCGAATACAACAGCAACAACAACAACAACAACAATAACAACAACACTGGAAGCACTAGCAGGCGGAGTCTTGTATGTTAGTGCAAGATTTCAAGGAGGGCAAATAGCCAATACACTCAAAGGTAATACTAATAAAAATAATGATGGTCACTCCAAAAAACCTCTCGGGCATATGTAATAGCCTCTTTTGGAGGAGGAGGAGTAAGAGAAGGAAGGAGTGAGGGAGGGAGGGAGGAGGAGGAGGAACACTCCAAAACCTCTCAGGCATATAATAGCCTTTTTTAGAGGAGGAGGAGGAAGAGACGGAAGGAGGGAGGGAGGGAGAGGAGGAGGAAGAAGACTCCAAAACCTCTCAGGCTTATAATGGCCTTTTTTGGAGGGGGAGGAGGAGGAAGAGAAGAAAGGAGGGAGGGAGGGAGGAGGAGGAAGACTCCTAAACCTCTCAGGCATATAATAGCCTTTTTTAGAGGAGGAGGAGGAGGAAGAGAAGGAAGGAGGGAGGGAGAGAGGGAGGAGGAGGAAGACTCCAAAGCCTCTCGGCATATAATAGCCTTTTGTAGAGGAGGAGGAAGAAGAGAAGGAAGGAGGGAGGGAGAGATGGAGAAAGGAGGTGGAAGACTCCAAAGCCTCTCAGGCATATGATAGCCTTTTTTGGAGGAGGAGGGGGGAAGAGGAGGAGGAGGAGGAAGAGAGGAAGGAGGAGGAAGACTCCAAAGCCTCTCAGTCGAGGAGGAAGAGAAGGAAGGAGGGAGGGAGGAAGGAAGAGGAAGACTCCAAAACCTCTCAGGCATATATAATAGCCTTTTTTTTTGGAGGAGGAGGAGGAGGAAGAGAGGGAGGGAGGAGGAAGAGGAAGGATGCTCCTGGGAAGAGTTCTGAGGTAAGCTGAAAAACGCACTCAGCTAACACACTCGCGGGGCGAGCATGCTTAATCCAGGATCATTAGCCACACGCCGGCCCCGCGCACTCGTATATAATCTAAGATCAATTCAGATGAACGCGCTCGTATTTAGCTGTCCACGGGAGGCATGAAAAGAAAAAATAATAAAGGCTGCCATATCTTTTTCTCTTTTTTTTTGACTAATTTCGTACAGGATGTATATTATTTCTTCGCCTGTTCAGGTACGGTTCAGGGGCGTGGGGGGAAGGGGGGAGGGTCAACTTCTCCAAATGTGTGGAGAGAGAGAGAGAGAGAGAGAGAGAGAGAGAGAGAGAGAGAGAGAGAGAGAGAGAGAGAGAGAGAGAGAGAGAGAGAGAGAGAGAGAGAGAGAGAGAGAGAGAGAAGGGGACAAAGGGAAAGAAAGCAAGACGGATACACAGTTATATAGATAGACAGGAGAGAGAGAGAGAGAGAGAGAGAGAGAGAGAGAGAGAGAGAGAGAGAGAGAGAGAGAGAGAGAGAGAGAGAGAGACAGAGACAGACAGACAGACAGACAGACAGACAGAGAGACAGAGAGAGAGAGAGAGAGAGAGAGAGAGAGAGAGAGAGAGAGAGAGAGAGAGAGAGAGAGAGTAAGCGAACGAGAGCAAATGAGCCACCAGACGAAAGAGAGAGGGAGAGAGGGGGGTAAGCACATACGAGAGGAGAGTAAAAATGTTTAATGACACAACATCTCCCGGGGGATGGGGGAGGGGGGAATGGGGGGTAGGTTTCGCCAAGCCCAAAAGAACTCAGACTGTACACAAACAGACAATAAACAGGCCAGAGTGTGTGCGTGCGCTCAACCAGTCCAACTCAGTGCCACGGACAGTGTGCAAGAGACGTGGGCAGACGCACTCTCCTTCCCTCCTCCTCCTCCTCCCCATCCAGTCACATACTCACTCTCGTAAGGAGGGAGAGTTCTGCTGAACCCTTCTGTCTACGCCAGAACGAAACCCCCTTCCCGTCTAAGCAAGATCGACCCATTCCGTCTAAGCCAGAACGAACACCTTCCCGTCTAAGCAAGAACGAACCTTTCCGTCTAAGCAAGAACGAACCCTTCTGTCTACGCCAGAACGAACCCTTTCCGTCTTAGCAAGATCGACCCATTCCGTCTAAGCAAGAACGAACCCTTCTGTTTTCGCCAGAACGAACCCTTTCCGTCTAAGCCAGAACGAACCCTTCTGTCTAAGCAAGAACGAACCCTTCCCTCTAAGCCAGAACGAACACCTTCCCGTCTAAGCAAGAACGAACCTTTCTGTCTAAGCAAGAACGAACCCTTCTGTCTACGCCAGAACGAACCCTTTCCGTCTAAGCAAGATCGACCCATTCCGTCGAAACCAGAACGAACCCTTTCCGTCTAAGCAAGATCGACCCATTGTCTCTAAGCCAGAACGAACCCTTCTGTCTACGCCAGCATGAACCCTTCTGTCTAAGCCAGAATGGGCCCTTCTGTCTAAGCCGGAATGAACCCTTCTGTCTAAGCAAGAACGAACCTTTCTGTCTAAGCCGGAACAGACCCTTCTGTCTAGGCAAAAGCAAACCCTTCTGTCTAAGTAAAAACAAACCCTTCTGTCTATCATATATATAATTTTCTAATCAAGCAACCCCATGACCTCTTTCATGGGGTTCAGCCACAGCTTCCAGGCTACTGCAACCCGGGCAGGAGCAGGGTAAGGCTGGACACCTTTGCAGCGAGACGAGACGAGACTGTACGTCTTTTCCTTCGTTGAAGGCAATACAGCTTCGACGGAGGTGACTTCTGGCGCACACACACACACACACACATATATATATATATATATATATATATATATATATATATATATATATATATATATATATATATATATATATATATATATGTATGCTGATAACCACGAGGAAAAATGAAACACGATGTCCCGAGTGCACTTTCGTGTAATTACGTCGTCAGGGAAGATACATTTTTTCGTATCTTTCCTGATGATGAAATTACACGAAAGTGCACTTGAGACTTATGGTGTCGCAACATTTCTCGTGGCTATTAGCAAATAGTAGATCACGCATATCACAGCGACCTCAATGCAATACATATGTACGTGTGTGTGTGTGTGTGTGTGTGTGTGTGTGTGTGTGTGTGTGTGAAATGTCACCTTTGGCGAGGCTGTAATACCGTCAATGGACGAGAAGGCATTGGTCTCACTGGGGAATTTCTCTCACCAAAGGGGGTCCAATATTTTACCTTTGCTCCTGAAGGGGGGAAATTACAGTCTCTTAACTTCGTATCATTCGTTCACTTCATTCAGGGACTTCGAACACCTCTTTTCTACCCAGTTCCTCTCATCCTGGTCGAGGGAAGGGATCGAGACACCTGTGTCGAGGCTAGAATAACGTAACTCTAATGAACAGAAACAGCTTCGAGATGGAGAACAGCCACGACCCTACCACACCCACGCAACACTGAAAAAAAAAAAGATGTTCTTTTGTTTTGGAAAAAGAAAAGAAAACATCTGAAGTCTGTCAGCTAGGAGGAAAGGATTTCATCCTTTTATACTTATTGTCTTTTTACGTGTGGCGTGTGTCTCTCTCACCTGTCGAAGGAGATGGCCATGAGCGTGAAGACGGAGGCGCAGATGGAGAGGATGGACACGAACTGGCTGATCTTGCAGTAGATTCGACCGAAGCGCCAGTCGACGCTGAGCATGTAGGTGAAGTTGAAGACCACGTTGAGGGTGGAGACCATGGCGTCGGCCACGGACAGGTTGACCAAGAAGATGTTCGTGACGGTGCGCATGCGCCGGTCGGCCAGCACGATCCAGATGACGATGAGGTTGCCTCCCGTGGCCACCACGACCATCCCGCCGAAGACGACCGACCAGATGAGCTGGTGCCACCACGGGAGGTCGTACTTGTTCTCCTCCCACTCGTAGTCGTCGGTGAAGTTTGTGCCGTTCAGGGACGGGAAGTAGGAGCCGTTCACAATCTGGTCCTCGTACTCCAGACCCGACATGTTCCACCACTCGAACTCGCCCACCCGGCCACCGCTCATGTTCCAGGACCTCTCGAAGTCTAAGACGGGGTCTGAGAGGGCCATGGTTATTCTTCCTCCTCCTCCTCCTTCTTCTTTTTCTTCTGCTACTACAGGGAGGAACTGAGAGGAGGTCGAACAGACGGGGGGGAAGGGAATAAGGGAACTACCTAACTTCGAACCACAGTTCAAATTTAAAAGGTTACATTGTTCTAATTCCCTTAACAAACTGAGAGGAAAAAAAATATATATCGACTATTCTCTAACTTATCTCTCTTATCTAGGCCGTAAGTTTTGTTAAAGCATCGTAAAAAAAAAAAGATATATACAAATAGATATCAGTTTGTAAATCGCAAGATATGTGTCACTTATCACAAATGGATGTAAATTGTAAATTCCGGGCCATGGAGGTTTCTTGTGGCAGCTTAAGTTCAGCCTCGCGCTACAAGTGTTCTTCCATCCATACCGACAGCTCCCGCCTAAGGCACTTGCAGCTCAATAATTTATTTCCTTTTTACTTTTTTTTCTTCAAAAAATCATCTCGATCGAATACTCAGATGACCAGTGAGAGAATACATGATGAAGAGACATGATGAAGTAGTACATTATGATATGCGTTCTACATATGTGTGTGTGTGTGTCTCTCTCTCTCGCTCTTCGGGTCCCGAGCGTGCCGGAATTAAAACCAGATCGAGGAAACTATCTCATCTTGTCTTCGCAGGACGAGACGGAGCCCACGAAGGTGCCCTTCGGCAGGAGGAACCTTTGTTGAGCATTCCTCCACACACACAGGCTTGCCTTCTGCCTACACCAGTTTCTACTGACTTCTCTCTTTCTCTCTTTTTCCCTTTCTCTCCCTCGCCACAAAAGCCTTCAGAAGGTGGTGCCTGGGAGGAGTCGATTGCTCGAGGCAATGAGACCTTCAAACATGTCTACATCATTATTGGAGTGGTGGTGGTGGTGGTGGAGGAGGGGAAAAAGAATCATTCCTTTTCCTGATGTCTGTTCAAGCATCAAGATGCAGCAGCAGCAGCAACAGCATCTGTCGGTCCGATAGAACCGCGTCTATCATTCGTCATTCATCCTGTCGTCATTTCCAACCCACCCACACACACACCACAGTTTTCCCACGTCGCGAACTTCTTGTTGATGTTGTCACGTTTCGCAGTTCCGCACTGGGAAAATAAATTTCTGTCTGTCTCCGCTGCCAGCGTCCGCGCAACTTCAGCTGAGAGATCTCTTTATCCTCTTCTTTGATGCATGGATGTATATATATACATATATCTATATCTATCAAACACCGTCAGAGATCACCCTCATTTTACGGTCTATTGGACCAAGGCTTGGCCCCTGTTTTGATGTCTGTTCACTATCACTACATTATATATATATATTATTTTTTTTTGGGTGGGTCTTTGGTTTTTTTGGCTTTTTTATGTAATGAAAAAAAGATAGAAAATAGGATTATCTTGGCTACGGAGCTCAGGAGGAGTGTTCGCAGGTTTGAGCGCGAGCTGCTTGCCTCGCGTCACACAGATGCCGGAAAACTTCTAAGCGGAGCGGTGCGACGTCGTGGACCCTTCCGACCTTCACCGGCAACTGAGGTGGTGGAGGCGGGCGAGGCGTTACTCCCCCCATTAGTCCCTCCCTCCCTCCCTCCCAACCGCTGACCACGCGCCTGCGCACGACATTCCCCCGTGGGCGGAGTCCAGGAAGGTGTGCTACACAAGACGTGTGTGTGTGTGTGTGTGTGTGTGTGTGTGTGTCGTGTGTATGTGTATGTGTGTGTGTGTGTGTGTGTGGGAGGGAGGGGAGAGAGAGAACGCTCACACATCCCCTTAGACCGACATAATTGTCTTTTAATACTCCTAAAAGACGACTCCGTTGTAGAATGGGACGCTGCCGGCGACACGCAAGACGCCGTGTCCTTCCTGAGGCCCTTCGTGAGGCCCTTCGTGAGCTATACAAGAGAGGCGCGCACTCGTCGTCCATGGGAAGCACCCACGCAGATCAGGACAGATGGATATGCCCTTGTGATACTCCTAGACACATTGTGGTACTATTGCTGGGCTAACGATGCGACGCAAAACTGTCTTCCTCGTTCATACGCAACTCTCTCTCTCTCTCTCTCTCTCTCTCTCTCTCTCTCTCTCTCTCTCTCTCTCTCTCTCTCTCTCTCTCTCTCTCTCATCAACATCAACTGTCTGTCTCTCCCATGAACACAGAACTTTGTCTCTCTCGTCCATACAGAGAACTCTCTCTCATCAAGACAGAAATGTCTCTCTCGTCCATAGAGAACTATCTATCTCTCATCAACACCTGTCTCTCCCACCAACACAGAAATGTCTCTCTCGTCCATAGAGAACTGTCTATCTCTTATCAACACCTATCTCTCCCACCAACACAGAAATGTCTCTCTCGTCCATAGAGAACTGTCTATCTCTCATCAACACCTGTCTGTCTCTCCCGTCAACACAGAATTGTCTCATCCATACAGAGAACTGTCTCTCTCATCAAGAGAGAATTGTCTCTCTCGTCGATACAGAGAACTATCTCTCTCATCAACACACATCTCTCCCATCAACACAGAAATGTCTCTCGTCCACAGATAACTATCTCTCTCATCAACACCTATATCTCCCACCAACACAGAAATGTCTCTCTCGTCCATAGAGAACTATCTATCTCTCATCAACGCCTGTCTGTCTCTCCCGTCACCACAGAATTGTCTCTCTCGTCCATACTGAACCATCTATCGTATCAACATCTGTCTCTCCCATCAATCCAGAATTGTCTCTCTCGTCCATGGAGAACTATCTCTCTCATGAACACCTGTCTTTCCCATCAAAACATGTCTCTCTCGTCCATACAGAACTATCTCTCTCCCACCAACACCTGTCTCTCCCATCAACACCTGTCTCTCCCATCAACACCTGTCTCTCCCATCAACATCTGTCTCTCCCATCAACATCTGTCTCTCCCATCAACACCTGTCTCTCCCATCAACACCTGTCTCTCCCACCAACACACAACTGTCTCTCTCCCATCAGCCCTCTCATGAGATACGCCTTCATCAGTCCTCGGGTATTAGCGGCCCATCATTAGCATCACACAAGATGCTCACACACACACACACACACACATAACCCCCGCGATCTGACACGTAATTTGCTATTGTTTGACATTCACTGTCATCATCATCATTGTGCAGAGGATAGCTTCCCCCCCCTAAGCTCTGATTACATGGGCAAACCTCCCCCCCCTAAACACAGCTTACTTAGTATACCTCCCTCCTAAACTTTGATTACATAGGTTAAACCCTCTATAAACACTGATTACATAGATAAACCTCCCCTCAAAACTCTGATTACATAGGTAAACCTCCCCTCAAAACTCTGATTACAGAGGTAAACCTTTCCCCTAAACTCTGATTACAGAGGTAAACCTTCCCTCCTAAACTCTGATTACAGAGGTAAACCTTACCCCTAAACTCTGATTACAGAGGTAAACCTTCCCTCCCCCATAACCTTTGATTACAGAGGTAAACCTTACCCCTAAACTCTGATTACAGAGGTAAACCTTCCCTCCTAAACTCTGATTACAGAGGTAAACCTTTCCCCTAAACTCTGATTACAGAGGTAAACCTTCCCTCCTAAACTCTGATTACAGAGGTAAACCTTACCCCTAAACTCTGAGTACAGAGATAAACCTCCCCTCCCCCATAACCTTTGATTACAGAGGTAAGCCTTACCCCTAAACTCTGATTACATAGGTAAACTTTCCCCTGAACTCTGATGATGCACACAGGTAAACCTCCCCCTCCGCCAAATTCTGATTACATAACAGGTAAACCTATAATAACATTAACTCTATAATCAGACAACAGGGAAGGTAATTAAATTGCCATAATCTTTCAGTTCCATTATTTGACATCTCTTTTTTTCACTTACTCAATATTTCTTTTTATATCTCTAGTATTTCCTTTTCGGCGATCTTTACCTCATGTTCTAGCCTACTTTTAAAACGCTTTCACTCAGCATTTTTCACTTTCTAGTCTACTCCATTTGTTATTTCTCTCACCTGTGTATATTACCACAGTCCGTTTTCATTACATGTCCTCTGTATACGCATTCATGACTCGCACATTTCATTTTCTTTACGTTCGTCGTCCACTTGGTATAGACAGCTATAAACCCTATTCAAGGCCGTCTCGGTTGCGGAGCAATATATATATATATATATATATATATATATATATATATATATATATATATATATATATATATATATATATATATATTTTTTTTTTTTTTTTTTTTTTTTTTATACTTTGTCGCTGTCTCCCGCGTTTGCGAGGTAGCGCAAGGAAACAGACGAAAGAAATGGCCCAACCCCCCCCCATACACATGTACATACACACGTCCACACACGCAAATATACATACCTACACAGCTTTCCATGGTTTACCCCAGACGCTTCACATGCCTTGATTCAATCCACTGACAGCACGTCAACCCCTGTATACCACATCGCTCCAATTCACTCTATTCCTTGCCCTCCTTTCACCCTCCTGCATGTTCAGGCCCCGATCACACAAAATCTTTTTCACTCCATCTTTCCACCTCCAATTTGGTCTCCCTCTTCTCCTCGTTCCCTCCACCTCCGACACATATATCCTCTTGGTCAATCTTTCCTCACTCATTCTCTCCATGTGCCCAAACCATTTCAAAACACCCTCTTCTGCTCTCTCAACCACGCTCTTTTTATTTCCACACATCTCTCTTACCCTTACGTTACTTACTCGATCAAACCACCTCACACCACACATTGTCCTCAAACATCTCATTTCCAGCACATCCATCCTCCTGCGCACAACTCTATCCATAGCCCACGCCTCGCAACCATACAACATTGTTGGAACCACTATTCCTTCAAACATACCCATTTTTGCTTTCCGAGATAATGTTCTCGACTTCCACACATTTTTCAAGGCTCCCAAAATTTTCGCCCCCTCCCCCACCCTATGATCCACTTCCGCTTCCATGGTTCCATCCGCTGACAGATCCACTCCCAGATATCTAAAACACTTCACTTCCTCCAGTTTTTCTCCATTCAAACTCACCTCCCAATTGACTTGACCCTCAACCCTACTGTACCTAATAACCTTGCTCTTATTCACATTTACTCTTAACTTTCTTCTTCCACACACTTTACCAAACTCAGTCACCAGCTTCTGCAGTTTCTCACATGAATCAGCCACCAGCGCTGTATCATCAGCGAACAACAACTGACTCACTTCCCAAGCTCTCTCATCCCCAACAGACTTCATACTTGCCCCTCTTTCCAGGACTCTTGCATTTACCTCCCTAACAACCCCATCCATAAACAAATTAAACAACCATGGAGACATCACACACCCCTGCCGCAAACCTACATTCACTGAGAACCAATCACTTTCCTCTCTTCCTACACGTACACATGCCTTACATCCTCGATAAAAACTTTTCACTGCTTCTAACAACTTGCCTCCCACACCATATATTCTTAATACCTTCCACAGAGCATCTCTATCAACTCTATCATATGCCTTCTCCAGATCCATAAATGCTACATACAAATCCATTTGCTTTTCTAAGTATTTCTCACATACATTCTTCAAAGCAAACACCTGATCCACACATCCTCTACCACTTCTGAAACCGCACTGCTCTTCCCCAATCTGATGCTCTGTACATGCCTTCACCCTCTCAATCAATACCCTCCCATATAATTTACCAGGAATACTCAACAAACTTATACCTCTGTAATTTGAGCACTCACTCTTATCCCCTTTGCCTTTGTACAATGGCACTATGCACGCATTCCGCCAATCCTCAGGCACCTCACCATGAGTCATACATACATTAAATAACCTTACCAACCAGTCAACAATACAGTCACCCCCTTTTTTAATAAATTCCACTGCAATACCATCCAAACCTGCTGCCTTGCCGGCTTTCATCTTCCGCAAAGCTTTTACTACCTCTTCTCTGTTTACCAAATCATTTTCCCTAACCCTCTCACTTTGCACACCACCTCGACCAAAACACCCTATATCTGCCACTCTGTCATCAGACACATTCAACAAACCTTCAAAATACTCATTCCATCTCCTTCTCACATCACCACTACTTGTTATCACCTCCCCATTTACGCCCTTCACTGAAGTTCCCATTTGCTCCCTTGTCTTACGCACCCTATTTACCTCCTTCCAGAACATCTTTTTATTCTCCCTAAAATTTACTGATAGTCTCTCACCCCAACTCTCATTTGCCCTTTTTTTCACCTCTTGCACCTTTCTCTTGACCTCCTGTCTCTTTCTTTTATACTTCTCCCACTCAATTGCATTTTTTCCCTGCAAAAATCGTCCAAATGCCTCTCTCTTCTCTTTCACTAATACTCTTACTTCTTCATCCCACCACTCACTACCCTTTCTAAACAGCCCACCTCCCACTCTTCTCATGCCACAAGCATCTTTTGCGCAATCCATCACTGATTCCCTAAATACATCCCATTCCTCCCCCACTCCCCTTACTTCCATTGTTCTCACCTTTTTCCATTCTGTACACAGTCTCTCCTGGTACTTCCCCACACAGGTCTCCTTCCCAAGCTCACTTACTCTCACCACCTTCTTCACCCCAACATTCACTCCTCTTTTCTGAAAACCCATACTAATCTTCACCTTAGCCTCCACAAGATAATGATCAGACATCCCTCCAGTTGCACCTCTCAGCACATTAACATCCAAAAGTCTCTCTTTCGCACGCCTGTCAATTAACACGTAATCCAATAACGCTCTCTGGCCATCTCTCCTACTTACATAAGTATACTTATATATATATATACTTATATATATATATATATATATATATATATATATATATATATATATATATATATATATATATATATATGTATGTATATATATATATATATATATATATATATATATATATATATATATATAT
>NC_092286.1:11110735-11128235 GCF_036320965.1 Panulirus ornatus
ACACACACACACTCACACACACACACACACACACACACACACACACACACACACACACTCACACACACACACACACACACACACACACACACACACACTCACACACACACACACACACACACACACACACACACACACACACACACACACACTCACACACACACACACACACACACACACATACACACACACACACACACACACACACACACACACACACACACACACACACACACACACACACACACTCACACATATACCACCACGAGGAGGAGGGAGAGGAGAGGAGGTGGTGGGGGGATCAGAGAATTAATTATACAGCCAACGAGCCTCTATTTCCTAATGGGTGAAGAATTTATATATATTCGGCTCAAGTTTTATGTAATGTATATATATGCATGTGTGAGTATACACACACACATATATATATGTATATATATATATATATATATATATATATATATATATATATATATATATATATATATATATATATACACACACACTCCCGTGGTGTAAAGGTTGGAGTTCCTGGTCGTGACCCATTCACGGGCCGCTCAGGGTCAAGCGCATAGGTTCGAATCCAGGATGCGGCAGTCGATCCACTGTTAACCCAGCTGTTCATCCACCCCTAAAGGTTGGTCGATAAAATGGGTACCTGGCTCAGAAACTTTGGATGTCCAGATTATGAGCAGAGGCAAATATAAATGACCATAACTAAAACTTTTACTAAAGGGCTGATTATAATATCAATTAGTTACCAATTTATTCAGCCATATCCAATTTTTTTCCATTTCACTCAAATCGCTTCGCAGTGATCAGGGAAAGAGGGAAGTGACACGAGATATGAAGACATACCACGTCCACACACACAGTCAACAAGTCTAGTGTGTCTGTGTGTGTGTGTGTGTGTGTGTGTGTGTGTGTGTGTGTGTATTATGCTGCACAATTTGACCACCTTGGTTATCAACCATCATCGCACGATGTGTTAATCAGGACCTCCTCGTCACGAAAATACCAAACAGCAGGTCATGAATCTAACACAACCGCGCATTAAGACGACACGCACCACTTGACATTTAACCCTGTCGAAATCTCATTTGCATACTCCCATCGAGGACTCTGACCTTGTGTTGTTTTTTTCTTCTTCTTCTTCCAGGGATGACATTATTTCTTGAGGTTTAATCTTTTTTCTTTTTTTTTTTTTCGGTGGTGGTGTAAGTGGTTAGTATTGGTGACCGTGACGCATTCTCGGGCCGCCTGGGGTGGGAAGGGAGGGGGTCGAGGGCGTGGGTTCGAATCCTTGTTGTTGCGGCGGTCGGTCCACAGTCAACCCCAGCTGTCCTTCATCCTCTCTTAGGGTTTGGTCAATAAAGTGGGTACCTGGCTTAGGATACACGCACACACACACACACACACACACACACACACACACACACACACATATATATATATATATATATGTGTGTGTGTGTATATATATATATATATATATATATATATATATATATATATATATATGTGTGTATATATATATATATATATATTTTTTTTTTTTTTTTTTTTTTTATACTTTGTCGCTGTCTCCCGCGTTTGCGAGGTAGCGCAAGGAAACAGACGAAAGAAATGGCCCAACCCCCCCCATACACATGTACATACACACGTCCACACACGGAAATATACATACCTACAGAGCTTTCCATGGTTTACCCCGGACGCTTCACATGCCTTGATTCAATCCACTGACAGCACGTCAACCCCTGTATACCACATCGCTCCAATTCACTCTATTCCTTGCCCTCCTTTCACCCTCCTGCATGTTTAGGCCCCGATCACACAAAATCCTTTTCACTCCATCTTTCCACCTCCAATTTGGTCTCCCTCTTCTCCTCGTTCCCTCCACCTCCGACACATATATCCTCTTGGTCAATCTTTCCTCACTCATTCTCTCCATGTGCCCAAACCATTTCAAAACACCCTCTTCTGCTCTCTCAACCACGCTCTTTTTATTTCCACACATCTCTCTTACCCTTACGTTACTTACTCGATCAAACCACCTCACACCACACATTGTCCTCAAACATCTCATTTCCAGCACATCCAACCTCCTGCGCACAACTCTATCCATAGCCCACGCCTCGCAACCATACAACATTGTTGGAACTACTATTCCTTCAAACATACCCATTTTTGCTTTCCGGGATAATGTTCTCGACTTCCACACATTTTTCAAGGCTCCCAAAATTTTTGCCCCCTCCCCCACCCTATGATCCACTTCCGCTTCCATGGTTCCATCCGCTGACAGATCCACTCCCAGATATCTAAAACACTTCACTTCCTCCAGTTTTTCACCATTCAAACTCACCTCCCAATTGACTTGACCCTCAACCCTACTGTACCTAATAACCTTGCTCTTATTCACATTTACTCTTAACTTTCTTCTTCCACACACTTTACCAAACTCCGTCACCAGCTTCTGCAGTTTCTCACATATATATATGTATGTGTGTGTGTATATATATATATATATATATATATATATATATATATATATATATATATATATATCAATGAAACAGCCTTGATCAGGGAATTCAGTTACCCGTGTCGTCTCAGCTGACCTAAATGTAATCCTTAACTCCAAGGGAGGGAAAAAAAAAGGAAGCTACATCTATGATTCCATGTGTTATGAGTTCATATGGTTCTCGAGGTCACGCGTTGCGACGGTACATCTGGACCGGTTCATCGCTGGCGATACGGGGATGAGGAACGTCTATGCAGTGATCGATCGGTACATATCGTATATGGTTCTTCGTGAATGTGATGATACTTGTAATAATTGTAACACCACGGAGTAGTCTGTAAGGCATGGTTGTGGATGGTGAGCTCTGGTTATCCGAACGGTATACGCGACAGCGCTGGAGTGGGTGGGTGCAAAGGAGGCCATTTTTTTTTTTTTTCTTTTCTTCTGTTCCTGACGCTATCTCGCTAAAGAGGGAAGACCAATCAAGGACGAAGAAAAGAATAACTGTAATAGCAAGAAGAAGAAGAAGAAGAAGAAGAGGAAGAAGAAGCAGAAGAGAAGAAGAAGAAGAAGAAGAAGAAGAGAAGAAGAAGAAGAAGAAGCTGATGATGGTGATGATCAATAAGAAGAAGAAGAAGAAGAAGAAGAAGAAGAAGAAGAAGAAGAAAAAAAAGAAGAATAAAAAGAGAAGAAGAAGAAGAAGAAGAAGGAGAAGAAGAAGTAGAAGAGAAAAAGAAGCTGATGATGGTGATGATGAATAAGAAGAAGAAGAAGAAAGGAAAGAGGAGAGATGAAAAAGATGAAAAAGAAGAAGAAGAAGAAGATAGGAAAGAGGAAAGAAGAAAGAAGAAAAACGCGCGTCTTCATGTGTACAAACGTTAAACTACAGACCATGGGAGACCTGACGTATTAAGGAGGAGGAGGCATTTGGCAACTCCCCCCCCCCCCCCCCCCCCCCCCCCCCCAACAACTGTTCACCTCCAATATGGAATTTTTAATAAAACCGGATTTCCCTTGGCTCTTGCTTGTTCAGCCGGACAAAAGCGCGGATTAAATCCAGTTACATCCAGTGAAACACGGACGGTTTCGGAACCTCCTATCTGCGGTTGGCCGAGCGTAAATCGGAGCCTGATTTTGTGGGGGTAATCTCGAGGGATGATGCGGCGTCTGGCTCCACGCTCAGATCTCACTGACTGAGCTCGAGGTTCGCCTACCGTATGATGATCGTCTTGTGACTGAGTTATCACGTCCATCTCTGGTTCATCCTACACGGTCATGAAAACTCACAAGGACAACCACAATTCAATCACTAAACACACACACACACACACACACACATAATATATTATATATATATATATTATTTATATATATATAATATATATATATATATAATATATAAAAGAATATTGGTAAAAGTTCCAAAGGAAGGTCGGTTAAAAAGGCCAAAGATTGGGGTGATACACGAAAGTTTAGGAAATGTTAATGTTCCCCGGTGGATAATAAGAGTTAATTAAGGAAAATGAATTCAGTGAAGGTCGTAAATGGAGGTTATATACAAGTAGTGGTGATATGATAAAGGATATGAAGAAGTACTTTGAAAAGTTTTCTTAAAAAATGGACAGATTTTCGTTTCATATACCGTGTATTTGCGACAGTTGACAAGGAAGTTTTGAAAAGTTTTTTGAAGGAAAAAGGGCTCCCATAAAAGTATGGGAAGATGAAACTAAGCACAGTTTCGAAAAAAAATTCGCAATGGAATTTATTAAAAAGGGGTGACTTTTGTTGAGTATGCTATTATTTATGTATGTATGTCTTATGGTGAGGGAGGATTGGGAATCGTTTTGCCATTTCACAAGGCAAAGGAATAAGAGTGAGTGCTCAAACCACAGAGCTAAAAAGTTTGTGATATGACCGTAAAATAATCGGGGGTATTGATTGGAGGGAAGGCATTTTAACTCAGATGGGGGGGAGCAGTAGGTTTAGTAATGTAAGAGTGTGGATCAGTATGGTTAAATTAAGAGAATATTTGAATAGCAAAAGGATTGTATGTAGATTTTTGGTTAGAGCTATATCCTACGTTATAGAGATGCTATGTGGAAGTATTAAGAATATATGTTGGATGAAGTTATTAAACATTGAAAATTTTTATCGAGGATTAAGCATGTGTACTTTAAAAAGATAAGTATTGGTTCTAGTGAATGTAGGTTGCCAGCCCGTTATGTCCCTGGGTTGTTAACCTGGTGTTTGGATGGGGCCTTGTTAGGGGGTAAATTAAAATCCTGAAAGAGGGAAGTATATATATGTTGGGGATATAGAGCTTGAGTGAGTAGTTGTAGATTCGCTGATATATATACTATACTTTAGGTCGATACGGTCATGTGAGAACCAGCAAGCTGGTGACGATTGGTTAAAGTTCTTAACCAAGTTTCTTATAACAGGTTATTAGGTACAGTAGGTTGACCGTCAGTACGAGGATGCGACTTTAATGCAAACTGCCCAGGTAAGCCCGTTTTCTCTTTTCTTCTTCACTGGCAACCTTTTCATGTCTTTTCGGTGATGGGGCGAAATTTTGCAGGATCCTTTAAATGTGTCGGAAATCAGAAAGATGGCAAAATATGTTATGGTCTGAAGGAATGTGGTTCAAAATGTATGTATGGTTTTTGGTATCGTGGTTTGTGTGTGTTGTGTGGTGTGTGTTGTGTGTGTGTGTTTGTTTGGTTTTCGTTTGGTTGAGATGTAGAAAGTGCAGAAGGCCCATCGCTACATCATTTTGGACGTGCGTATGACCGAGTAAGTAACGTAAGGGTAAGGAGATGGTGGAAATAAAAAGAGCGTGGTTGAGAGAGCGAAGAGGGTTTTTTGAAAATGGTTTGGGCCATGGGAAATGAGTGGGAAAGATTGCCAAGAGGATATATGTGTGGAGGTGGAGGGAACGAGGAGAAGAGGGGGGACCAAATTGGGGTGGAAGATGGGGTGAAAAAGATTTTGTGTGATCGGGGCCTGAAAATGCAGGAGGGTGCAAGGAGGGCAAGGAATGAGTGAATTGGGGGCGAGTGGTTTTAAAAGGGGTTGACGTGCTGTCGTGGAGTGAATCAAGGGGATGTGAAGCGTTGGGGAAACCCTGGGAAAGGTGTGGTATGTATATTTGCGGTTGGACGTGTGTATGTAAAGTGTATGGGGGGGGGGGGGGGTTGGGCCATTTCTTTCGTCTGTTTCCTTTCGTACCTCGCAAACGGGGAGACGCGCAAAAAAAAAAAAAAAAAAAAAAAAAAAAAAAAAAAAAAAAAAAAAAAATATTTATATTTAAAAAATTTTTATTATTATATATATTAAAATTTTTTATATATATATTTTATTTATATTATATTATTTTTATAAATTTTTTTGGAAACAGTTTACAAATGGCTCCTGCTTCTCTTTTGGTCCCCTGAGATGCGATTAAAACACGAAAGTGACTTGGGAACTTACTGTTTATTTCCCGTGGGCCATGGGGATATATATATATATTATATATATATATATATATTAAAATATATATATTTAAGTATATTTATTTTTTTATTTATATAATAAAGAATCTCTTTGATAAAATCTTTGAAAGAAAGATTTTTCATTTTTAATACCTGTAAATTTTACAGTTCCCAAAACCGAATTTTTTTTTCTCAGTTTTTGTGATTTAGGAAAAAGGCTCTCCCCCTCAGATGGGAAGTCGAATAGAATTAACTCACTATTCGAAAAAAAAATCGAAATTAAACATAGTGTTCAGCGTCTCTTTGGATGTTAACTATCCTATCTATCTCTGTCGTCTATAGTCTTTACGAAATTCATAAAAAGATTTAATCTTTCCCCAGTTCTTACCATCAAATACAACTGAATACAACTGAATTCAGAATGCAACAGACCATTAGATCCTAAGGAAGCTGTTTGTAATAGACGAAGAGAACAGAATCTCATGGATTCATGTGCTATGTGTAGAAAGACACAATTTTTTTCCAAAGAGGAAGACCCGTAAATTTATGGTACTGCTAAAGAGATGCAAATAATATGAGTCGTAAATTTAAGAGAAATATTTCGGAAGTCTATGCTTACAAAGACTGTGAAAGATATCGTAGACCTATATCCTCCTTCCATATGCCTATATGAGCAATATAGTCTTATATATATATATATATATATATATATATATATATATATATATATATAGTGCATATGATCGCGCTTCCGCCTACCACGCATATGGTCCTGGGTTCGAACCCTGGCTGTTGGAGGGCCTTATGTGATATATATATATATATAATATATATATATATATATATATATATATATATATATATATATATATATATATATATATATATATATATATAAAGGTCTATACGGCCATGTCACACCTGGCCAAGCGTGATGATAACGACGCGCTCTCACACTTTCTTTCCCTCCTTCCCTCCCTCCCTCTCTTCCTCTCTCTATCTTGGGATTGCCTTCGTTACCTCCTACCGAAGAGATGCGACTTAATATCGTCACACGCCCCAGGTAACTTGCCCGCTGCTCTCTCTCTCTCTCTCTCTCTCTCTCTCTCTCTCTCTCTCTCTCTCTTCTCTCTCTCTCTCCTTTTCCTGTGCTGCTGTTGCAGGATCATTTTCTTTGTCGAACATCATAGAAATGGATGGCATAATATCTTTAATGAGTCTGTAGCACATTTTGACTGAGTATACTGTGTTTTCATTGGATATTCCTGTGTGTGTGTGTGTGTGTGTGTGTGTGTGTGTGTGTGTGTGTGTGTTTCGCCGTTTCCCGCGTTTGTGAGCTACAGTCAGGAACAGATGAAGAAAGGCCACATCCGCTCACATCCATTCTCTAGCTGTCGTCTGTAATGCACCGAAACCACAGCTCCCTATCCACACCCAGGCCCCACATTCCTTTCCATAGTTTACCCTGGACGTTTCGCATGCTCTGGTTCAGTATATTGACAGCACGTCGACCCCTGAAAAACCAAATCTTTCCTATGCCCTCTATCCCGCGCAAGCCTTTCACCTTCCTGCATGTGCAGGCCCCAGTCACTCAAAATCTTTTGCTCCATCTTTCCACATCCTAATTGGTCTTCCCCTTTTCCTTGTCTCCTCCACCTCTGACGTATATATCCTCTATGCCAACCTTTCATCATTCATTCTCCCAGACTTCACATCCATATAACAATTTAGGAACTACAACACCTTCAAGCATGCCCATTTTCGTCGTCACAGATAAGGACCTCTCATTCCACACATTCTTCAGCGCTCCCAGAACTTTCACCCCCCGACCCACCATATGACTTACTTCCGCTTGCATTGTTCAATATGCCGCCATGTCAAGTCCCAGGTATCTGAAACACTATGTATGTACAGTGTGTATGTATGTGTGTGTGTGTGTGTGTGTGTGTGTGTGTGTGTGTGTGTGTGTGTGTGTGTGTGCGCGCGCACACCCCATCAACATAAAATTCAAATTCTCCTTTCACAGTAAGACGAGAGGCGTATCACAGGGGGGGACGGGAGATACAAAGACCATGTTCCCGGCCGTGAGCAGTGCGCCCCACTACAGATGGTCTCAGCCCAGCGGTCGTCTCGGTGTGCCTCGGGATGAGTGACGGCCAAACTTAGGCAACCATCATCCAGTGGTTAACACACGAGAGAGAGGGAGTAGGGAGATGAGAGAGAGAGAGAGAGAGAGAGAGAGAGAGAGAGAGAGAGAGAGAGAGAGAGAGAGAGAGAGAGAGAGAGAGACAGAGACTGTGACACACAGGCAGAAGTAAGAGTAGAAATTACGTGGAAATGAGGTGGTAAGATCACACGGCACGTATGTAATTAGGGTGAGATTAAAGAAAAAATAAGAAGAAGGGAGAGAAAACACGGTGAGAGTGAACATTCAGAGTGAGAGGAGGGAGAGAGTGGCGGGGGGAGGGGGGGGGGAGTGACTGACCCACTGAACCAAAAAGTCATTCGCAGGGGAAACGTAAGCTTAGGTCGAGTCTTCGTCCAAAATGGTATAGAGAGAGAGAGAGAGAGAGAGAGAGAGAGAGAGAGAGAGAGAGAGAGAGAGAGAGAGAGAGAGAGAGAGAGACCTGGGGAGCCACTGCCGAGCCTTTCATGCAAAGGAGAGAGAGAGAGAGAGAGAGAGAGAGAGAGAGAGAGAGAGAGAGAGAGAGAGAGAGAGAGAGAGAGAGAGAGAGACCTGGGGAGCCACTGCCGAGCCTTTCATGCAAAGGAGGGAGAGAGAGAGAGAGAGAGAGAGAGAGAGAGAGAGAGAGAGAGAGAGAGAGAGAGAGAGAGAGAGAGAGAGAGAGAGGAGGGAGGGATGGAGGGAGAGGAGGATTTATTTCATTCAAACGAGGACTTTCCTCGTTTCAAAAGGATGAAGAGTTCAGGGGGAAGAAAAGAAAAGGCAGCAAGTGCATATCCTCTTTTCACTCGTGTTCTTCAATATCTTCAGGAGGGGGAAAGAGAGGAGGAGAGGGAGGAAGAGGAGGAGGAGGAGGAGGAGGAGGAGGAGGAGGAGGAGGAGGGGGAGGAAGAAGGAGGAGGAGGAAGAAGAAGGAGGAAAAGGGAAGCAGGAGGAGGAGGAGGAGGAGGAGGAGGAGGAGAAGGAGGAGGAGATGGAGAGGGCATGAGAGGGGAAGATATGAAAGACGAGGAAGATTCAGGAAACCCTGTACATTCTATGGCACTGGAGAGCACCACCTTCTTTTTCTTGATGGAAGCTACTACAAGGACGACGTCACTCAGAAGGAAGAGGTGTGGCTACCAGGTGTTGTCCCTCGAGAGTCGACGGCTGAAGTGGAGTGCCCGAGGTGTGTGGCACTGACCGTGCTTAGTGAGCGAGGCAATTCTCTTTCTCTGGGGTCTCCAAGTGGGTGTATGTATGGGAGGTGAGACTGTTGGCAGTATTTCAGTGTATGGCAGTGAGACTGTTGGCAGTGTTTCAGTATTTCAGTGTTGTCTAATTCTCATTTCACTTTGCATTTACTCGAAGGGAATCTCAGCAGCCCATTGACGAGACCAGCTCTGGAGGCTGTCTAGGACCCTTCCCTGGAAACTGAGGCAGTCATTCCTTTCTTTCTTTCTTTTTTTTCCCCACCCAGCACCTGGCCATCATCCGCAAACAGGTTTAGACAAGATTTCAGTGCACCAGGCAGGTCTTTTAATACGAAAATGACGCGCGTGTGTGTGTGTGTGTGTGTGTGTGTGTGTGTGTGTGTGTGTGTGTGTGTGTATGCGTTAGCTGACCAACAGCTGACCACTCCACCCCCCCAGCTCCACCAACAGCTGCCCACCACTTCCACCCCATCTTCCCCTAAAGTGGACCAATCTCCCCAGAACAAATCAGAGCAGCTGATCATCACTTTAGCAGCAGGAGCAGCAGTAGCAACAGCTGATTCCTACCCCCTCACCTAGCAGCACCTAGCAGCAACAGCAGCTGATTCTTACCCCCTCACCTAGCAGCAACAGCAGCTGATTCTTACCACCTCACCTAGCAGCACCTAGCAGCACCTAGCAGCAGCTAAGCATTGTTGAACACCCTAGCACCATACATTCACCCTCACACCTCCTCCCACAGGATAACAGCCCCGTGTTCGCGCTCTGTATATGTACACACACCAGGAGTCTGCGCCATGCTCCTCCTATTCAGCATGACCCATCGCCCCCGTGTCTTCCCCCGCAGGGTGAGCGCGTATGTACTCTGGCCTCGGGAGAGGACTTGGGTAGATACGAGTTACGTTTATAGCTCGGGGAACTGACCTGCCGGACTTTTACAGCGACGAAAACCCACCACCGCCAGCATTTCTACTCCCCACGTAAATGGGCAAAATTTAGACAATATCTTTTTTTTTTTTCCTTTTTTTTGTGTAAACGTGTGAATTATTTTTCCTTTCTTTTTTTTTTTTGAGGCGTCAACATAACGAGAGGGAGGGGGTGGGAAGGGAGGAACTATCACATAAATAAGGAACAGACCACCTTCTTCACCTCCTCCTTCTATGTGGGTGTGATGGAGGCCACTGCCCAGCTATAAGGTACGTGTGTAACCCCAGAGCTATGACCAGAGGTCAGCCAATAAGCAGGTGGAGGACGATGACGAAGGCGAAGACGAAGACGACGAAGACGACGACGACGAAGACGACGAAGTGCTCAGAGGAGTGATGAAGACAACGGGGACGAGAAGAGGGGAAGACGGAAAGGGGAGCTAAAGAACAAAGAGAGAGAGAGAGAGAGAGAGAGAGAGAGAGAGAGAGAGAGAGAGAGAGAGAGAGAGAGAGAGAGAGAACAAAGAAGATCATGATACTAAAAGGAAGTCGAAGGAAGCAGGGAGGAGGAAACACAACGGTGAATAAAATATGTTTAAGAAAATAAGACAGAAGGGTGCAAGATGATATCACGAAGGGCGGAGACAGAGGAGGAACAATAACACACCAGCTGAGGAAAGATAAAAGAAAGCGATGAAGAGGAAAAGGGAAACGTGTGATTAAGGGGTTTAAGAGGAACCGGAGGTTAATAGGTAGAGGGAAGAGGATTAAAAAGGAATTAAATGTAAGTGCTAGGAAGAGCCAGGAAGGTGGTGGGAATGGAGGAAGAGAGAGAGAGAGAGAGAGAGAGAGAGAGAGAGAGAGAGAGAGAGAGAGAGAGAGAGAGAGAGAGAAGAGAAAGGAGCCATAATGGAACTAGCAAGCAAGTGAGCGAGGATCAAGGAATGGGTCGATCGGGGAGGGAAGCAAAGTACGTCGAGACCAGGAGAGAATCACGTGAGAACGAGGGAGGGGCTGGGAGAGGGAGGCGCAGGTAGGGTAAAGCCGAGAGAAGCAAGTACAGAAGTGTGACCGGGAGCGAGATCAAGAAGGGTGGAGAGAGAGAGAGAGAGAGAGAGAGAGAGAGAGAGAGAGAGAGAGAGAGAGAGAGAGAGAGAGAGAGAGAGAGAGAGAGAGAGAGAGAGAGAAAGATTACATAGCGGAGAAGACAAGTGGTAGTCCAGCAATACTCTGGTGAGAACCTGTGACACACGCGAAAGAGACGAAGGTACGGTAGAATGAAAACAAAAAAAAAAATAAAAGATACAACACACTAAAGAAAAGACGAAGACACTGAAAACGGAGACAAGACAAACTGGAGGCAAATACTGAGAACAGTGCAACAATATTAAACCTAAGGAAGAAAACGTATCATTTAAAGCGAGTTGGAAGAAAACGTATCATTTAAAGCGAGTTTAAATCAAGAATAAGATATTTCTTCTTCTTTTTTTTTTTTTTGGTGGAGGTGGCGTGGCCAGGAAGCAATCTTAATTCCTAACGACCCCAAAACCTCATCGCTGACTGTATGGTTGAGACACCCACTGGAAAGCCAACGCCAGACCCCTGGCGTAGAGAGAGGGGGAGGTGATGGTGGTGGCTGGAGTGGAAGGGGCTTCCCACAGGAGGAGAGGGAGAGGAGAGGCGGAACCCTGTGTTCAACTACATGCATGACGATCCTGTTATAAAAAGGAAAAAAAAACGGGAGAGTGTTGACATACAGAGAGAGAGAGAGAGAGAGAGAGAGATGAAGGCGATGGAGGAGGTGATGCATGGAGGCGACAAGCCTTTCATATGCATGACAGTGTCGAACGAACATGCACATATATTTTTTTTTTTTCTTTTTGGTAAAGGGGGGAGGAGGGAGGAGGGAAGAAAACAAAATGGGTGGTGGTGTGTGGGTGGGGGAGAGAGAGGACACACAGGCTTGCGATACGTGCAAGCAAGGTAAGTGCGACTCACTCACTTATACAGACGGATCTGCTGGCCCTACCGTACCTAACCTAACCTAACCTAACCTAACCTAACCTAACCTAACCTAACCTAACCTAACACCCTCGTGCGGACAGGATTGACGAACGGAGATTTAGAGCAGAGAAAACGAGGAAAGAACTAGAGAGAGAGAGAGAGAGAGAGAGAGAGAGAGAGAGAGAGAGAGAGAGAGAGAGAGAGAGAGAGAGAGAGAGAGAGAGAGAGAGAGAGAGAGAGAGAGAGAGAGAGAGACTTCTCAAACCACTGGCTCCCCTCGGCCCGTGAAGAGATAGAGAGATAGAAGTAGACGAGCTGGTGTTGGGAGAATAATGGAAAGAAAAGAATTAAAACCGCCAATCCTTCCTTCCCTCCCTCCCTCCCTGCCTGCCTCTGTGAGTGGCACGACGGAGCTCTTGCCTCTCCCAGTCCTGAGGCACCTAATCCCTCCCCTTGTCTCAGCCACTGCCTCGCCCAGCCTCAGCCACTGCCTCGTCTAGTCTCAGCCACTGCCTCGCCCAGTTTCAGCCACTGCCTCGCCCAGTCTCAGCCACTGCCTCGCCCAGCCTCAGCCACTGCCTCGCCCAGTCTCAGTCCTGCCTCGCCCAGACTCAGTCCTGCCTCGCCCAGTCTCAGCCACTGCCTCGCCCAGCCTCAGCCACTGCCTCGCCCAGTCTTCCCCTCACCCGAGTTTTGCCTACTACGATCCACCCCTTACTCATCCCTGCCTCTCACGCAATCCTCCCCCAGTTCGGCCCTTGCCTCACCCCATTTCGCACCCAGACTCCCATTCCTGCTTTGCCTCATTTCTCCAGCCACCCGCTTCCACCCCTCGTACTCGCCATCTACGACACGCAGGGAATATATATATATATATATATATATATATATATATATATATATATATATATATATATATATATATATATATATATATATATACATATATATATATTTATCTATTTTATTTATTTATTTTGCTATATATATATATATATATATATATATATATATATATACACTGAAATCATTCAGATGAACTTGACACATGTACCCAGTCCTTGCTATAAAAGTTAGCCGTGAGCGATGAACAGTTTGGACATTCAAGCCTGATAGATAACAGACAATATTCCGGCAAAAATGTTCAAAAAAAAAAAAAGGGGGGGGGAAAAATACGACCTGACGCTTAAACAAATACTGCACGGTACACAAAGCTACGCCATCATTTATTATGATTGTCTATGATTCTGCCAATGATTCTCTCCCCCCAAAACCCCCCGACACAAAAAAAAAAAAATAACAATATCATACAGCATCGTTGGTTAATGTTCATATCGCCACGTGGGTTAGGAAATACATTTAGTTTGGGAGTCATATTTTGAGAATATGAAAATGGAATATTCTAAACATACAGCGACAAGCTATTGTTTTTTTTTTTTGTGGGGGGGGGTAAGAGGGGAAATGGGTTGGTAAGGGGGGGGTGATGGGGTGATGGGGTGATGGGGTGGGGGGTTTGCCATGAATACGGAAAACAAAAGCGCTGAATTATGTACAGTGGACCACACACAGCCTGTTGTTGCCTCGGCCCACATGACAATATTGTGGCTTTCAATTTCATTGTCTAGGGGGAACAATTACCTGCATTGGCCCTTCAGAAAAAAAGATATATATATATATATATATATATATATATATATATATATATATATATATATATATATATATATATATATATATATATATATATATTGGAAAGGATCACAATTGAGCGAGTGATCAAGTATATTCCAATGAGTCCACGGTGAAAATGAAACACGATAAGTCCCCAAGTGCACTTTCGTGTAATAATCACATCATCAGGGGAGATACAAGAAAGAAACATAACAGTCAGTTGATATACAACGAAAAAAACGTAGCTAGGACGCCATTTGGTAAACAAGTGACTGTTCAAAGACGATATATATATATATATATATATATATATATATATATATATATATATATATTTTTTTTTTTTTTTTTTTTTTATACTTTGTCGCTGTCTCCCGCGTTTGCGAGGTAGCGCAAGGAAACAGACGAAAGAAATGGCCCAACCCCCCCCCCCCATACACATGTACATACACACGTCCAGACACGCAAATATACATACCTACACAGCTTTCCATGGTTTACCCCAGACGCTTCACATGCCTTGCTTCAATCCACTGACAGCACGTCAACCCCTGTATACCACATGACTCCAATTCACTCTATTTCTTGCCCTCCTTTCACCCTCCTGCATGTTCAGGCCCCGATCACACAAAATCTTTTTCACTCCATCTTTCCACCTCCAATTTGGTCTCCCTCTTCTCCTCGTTCCCTCCACCTCCGACACATATATCCTCTTGGTCAATCTCTCCTCACTCATTCTCTCCATGTGCCCAAACCATTTCAAAACACCCTCTTCTGCTCTCTCGACCACGCTCTTTTTATTTCCACACATCTCTCTTACCCTTACGTTACTTACTCGATCAAACCACCTCACACCACACATTGTCCTCAAACATCTCATTTCCAGCACATCCATCCTCCTGCGCACATCTCTATCCATAGCCCACGCCTCGCAACCATACAGCATTGTTGGAACCACTATTCCCTCAAACATACCCATTTTTGCTTTCCGAGATAATGTTCTCGACTTCCACACATTTTTCAAGGCTCCCAAAATTTTCGCCCCCTCCCCCACCCTATGATCCACTTCCGCTTCCATGGTTCCATCCGCTGACAGATCCACTCCCAGATATCTAAAACACTTCACTTCCTCCAGTTTTTCTCCATTCAAACTCACCTCCCAATTGACTTGACCCTCACCCCTACTGTACCTAATAACCTTGCTCTTATTCACATTTACTCTCAACTTTCTTCTTCCACACACTTTACCAAACTCAGTCACCAGCTTCTGCAGTTTCTCACATGAATCAGCCACCAGCGCTGTATCATCAGCGAACAACAATTGACTCACTTCCCAAGCTCTCTCATCCCCAACAGACTTCATACTTGCCCCTCTTTCCAGGACTCTTGCATTTACCTCCTTTACAACCCCATCCATAAACAAATTAAACAACCATGGAGACATCACACACCCCTGCCGCAAACCTACATTCACTGAGAACCAATCACTTTCCTCTCTTCCTACACGTACACATGCCTTACATCCTCGATAAAAACTTTTCACTGCTTCTAACAACTTGCCTCCCACACCATATATTCTTAATACCTTCCACAGAGCATCTCTATCAACTCTATCATATGCCTTCTCCAGATCCATAAATGCTACATACAAATCCATTTGCTTTTCTAAGTATTTCTCACATACATTCTTCAAAGCAAACACCTGATCCACACATCCTCTACCACTTCTGAAACCGCACTGCTCTTCCCCAATCTGATGCTCTGTACATGCCTTCACCCTCTCAATCAATACCCTCCCATATAATTTACCAGGAATACTCAACAAACTTATACCTCTGTAATTTGAGCACTCACTCTTATCCCCTTTGCCTTTGTACAATGGCACTATGCACGCATTCCGCCAATCCTCAGGCACCTCACCATGAGTCATACATACATTAAATAACCTTACCAACCAGTCAACAATACAGTCACCCCCTTTCTTAATAAATTCCACTGCAATACCATCCAAACCTGCTGCCTTGCCGGCTTTCATCTTCCGCAAAGCTTTTACTACCTCTTCTTTGTTTACCAAATCATTTTCCCTAACCCTCTCACTTTGCACACCACCTCGACCAAAACACCCTATATCTGCCACTCTGTCATCAGACACATTCAACAAACCTTCAAAATACTCATTCCATCTCCTTCTCACATCACCGCTACTTGTTATCACCTCCCCATTTACGCCCTTCACTGAAGTTCCCATTTGCTCCCTTGTCTTACGCACCCTATTTACCTCCTTCCAGAACATCTTTTTATTCTCCCTAAAATTTACTGATAGTCTCTCACCCCAACTCTCATTTGCCCTTTTTTTCACCTCTTGCACCTTTCTCTTGACCTCCTGTCTCTTTCTTTTATACTTCTCCCACTCAATTGCATTTTTTCCCTGCAAAAATCGTCCAAATGCCTCTCTCTTCTCTTTCACTAATACTCTTATATATATATATATATATATATATATATATTATCCCTGGGGTTAGGGGAGAAAGAATACTTCCCACGTATTCCCTGCGTGTCGTAGAAGGCGACTAAAAGGGAAGGGAGCGGGGGGCTGGAAATCCTCCCCTCTCATTTTTCTTTTTTTTTTTTTTTTTTTCAAAAGAAGGAACAGAGAAGGGGGTCAGATGAGGATATTCCCTCAGAGGCCCAGTCCTCTGTTTTTAACGCTACCACGCTATCACGGGAAATGGCGAACAGTATGAAAGAAAGAAAAGATATATATATATATCCCTCTCTCCACGCGGCTAGCGCTACGCGCTACCCCTACCATCACCATCTTCTCTACACCTCCTCCAACGCTCTCCCTTCCATCATCTACCATCTTTAACATGTCCTTTTCCTCCACCACCAACAACACCGTCCTCTCCCATCTTTCAACATCCCCCCCCTCCATCACCAGGCACAAACCTCCTCCAACGCCATTCGTCGGCCACTCTCTACCGAACACCAGTGTCTTCTGCCCTCACTGGCTATAGCGTCTCCCTTCACCACCAAGTCGTCCACATTCTCATCACCACAAGCCACCACCTGGAGCCTTCCCACCCTAGCACTCCGGGAAACACATCCTTCGCCATCACCACCATCATCATCCACACCATCTCCCACCTACCTTACCTTCCCCGCCCTCCCACTTCCCCTGGCACTGCCAGTTCCCTCAACCCTCCACCGCCATCCCCATCGCTGACCACCTGCCAGGCAAACACTCACGTAAACGCTCTCGATAACACCCAATTACGGATAAATCTCGACCCCGTTCATAAGACCTCTGAACCACATAATACTCACGGCATAATGAAATGCTCGGCTCTGCGTCACACAAAGATCCGGGCCATTTGTATTGGAAGTCCACGGCCCGGCACACGTGTCCCGGCTTAATGACCCTTCTGACCATCCACGGTCATTACCAGGTCCAGTAACAAGCATGTTAACTGTTGCAACGGAGCTATTCCCGAGATAACGAGACGCAGTCCGCCATCACATAC
>NC_092286.1:11133235-11153235 GCF_036320965.1 Panulirus ornatus
ACGCCCACGCCCCCTTGCTCCTACACACAATATCACACCGAAACTCCCCGCTTGGGGTCCTGCCACGGTGCAGAACGCCCTGATGTTACTGTTGTTTCAAACAACAACTTCTAGTGCCGGTCGGTTGGCTGGCTGGCTGGCTGGTCCCTTCGGCTTTAGTTTAGGGTCATCAGGACCTTGAACCCCCTCTCAAGGTCATAAACGAATCGAAGCTCTTGAACACCACCACCTTCACCCCACACACAGAGTTGAAGACCATCCATACACGGTCCCCTCCTTGTTCATTCACCAAGTGGGTCGAGAATGTAAATGTTACCATGTAGGCCTCGTTTGGTGCCCCGGCCGGCCAATCACACACGCCCACTCCCGAGTGACCGGGCGATCGTAAACTCGCGTACTTCCCCAGTTTACATGTACTCTTATCATCGAGGAGGCCAGGCAGCTGGTGCAGGACATCGTAAAACAGAGGTGCCTACATAGTCGGCATGACCCTTTAATAAAAGCTTGTAGGCCATATAATTTCAAACAAAAAAAAAAGAGAGAAATAGAGAAACAAACTTTCCCCATTGCTTGCTTTAAACTGAATGTTAAATAACGACTGAAATCAAATGAAACATTGATATATGACCCTTCGAAGTTCAGGGAACGAAAAACGAAGAAAAAAAAAGGTTGAAAAGATACACTGGTGCGAAATAAACACAAGTCATTAGCTCACGCGAGGGAGCGCTAATAATGTACCCCTTAAACTACACGACCCATTAACAGATAATCTTACACAAGAGAACAAAAACCTTATTGGGTGAAACAAAATTCATTCTAAATCTTTTTTCTTTTTCTTTTTTCATTTGCATCGATTTCAGAGGATTACTTACTGGACAAAAAAAAGTAACTCAAAATTACCTTTTATCATATACATATATTTTTCCTTTTTTCCTCTCACTTCTCCTCCACTCCCTCTTTCCAACCCATGTCAGTGTCCTCCGTGGAACGTGCGCAAGTTACTGTCTGACTGACTGGAAATAACTGGAACAGAGAGAGAGAGAGAGAGAGAGAGAGAGAGAGAGAGAGAGAGAGAGAGAGAGAGAGTCGACTCTCCCTCGAGGGGGTCGAGCATAATTGACGAAGCTGCTGTTGGATCTCGACCTGTCGATTAAGGGATACTCTCCCCCCCCTCCCCCCGCCTTTCCCCCTTCCCCTTCCCCTTCCACCTCCCCCTCTCCCCCTTCCTCTCTCCCCCTTCCCCTCTCCCCCTCACAACGACGACCAGCCGTGGAAAGGTCATTGTTCACAGCTCTGTAAACCTGGGGATATGATTAATTACCTGCATCTTTATGCCGCTCTCTGTACCTCTGATGCTGAGGTCCCACTTGTGCTGGGCGAGGGTTGAACGCGCCGGCGCTTTTGTCACAGACGTTTGATTTTCGTCCGGGGGAGAAGCGGCGAACGCCAGACTTTGAACGCGACGTTGCGACCCTCGGACGGCGACGCCAGACCCTAAACGCCATGTTACGACCCTCGGACGGCGACGCCAGACTGTGAACGCGACGTTGCGACCCTCTGACGGCGTCGCCAGACTTTGAACGCGATGTTATGACCCTCGGACGGCGACGCCAGACTGTGAACGCGACGTTGCGACCCTCGGACGGCGACGTCAAACTTTGAACGCGACGTTACGACCCTCAAACGGCGACGCCAGACTTTGAACGCGATGTTACGACCCTCGAACGCGATGTGGAACGATCCGTGAGGACACGACGGTGACGTGGGTCGTCTACGACCCACCTACAACGTCACGATCTTCGTGCGTGATGGGACGTACGACCCTCGAGCACAACGAAGTCGGACTGTTAGGTTTTCAATGGCGAAATGCTAGGCTATCATACCCAAGGGTCGTACCGTCGTGCTCAAGGGTCGTACCGTTGTGCCCAAGGGTCGTACCGTTGTGCCCAAGGGTCGTACCGTCGTGCTCAAGGGTCGTGCTATTGTGCTCAAGGGTCGTGCCGTCGTGCTCAAGGGTCGTGCCGTCGTGCCCAAGGGTCGTAAAGTCGTGCCCAAGGGTCGTAACGTCGCGTCGTGCCCAAAGATTGTACCGTCTTGACCCAGAGATAACATCATCTTGTTCGAGAGATTGTAGCAGCCCTGCTGACGCTCACGGTTACAACAACAACAACAACAACAACAACAACAACGACCATATCAGTGTTGGCCAGACCCACGGATATCACCCGAGACTCGACCGCCAAATGTACTAGAGGACTATAAGCGGTGCAGCGCGTCTCTGAAACCCACCACACAACGCAGGCTCCACCTGAAGACGCATCCTTGGGTCGAGCCAACCAATGTACCAAACTGCTAAATATATATATATATATATATATATATATATATATATATATATATATATATATATATATATATATATATAGATAGATAGATAGATAGATAGATAGATAGATAGATAGATAAATAGATAGATAGATAGATAGATATACATATTCAGTGATCCTGTCATACAGTCTAATCTCAAAAGCCCCGCACAATACACTGAAATCCTAAGACTCGAATGACGCTATATTCTCACAATCTCGGTTACTCAGACCGTCCCTCGTCTCCAACGCTCCAGAGCTACTGGCATGGCGTTCAACCCTGTACTATACGGCGAGGGTTAGATCCCCAAAATACTTCGAGTGTAGTCCTTACCCACGGGACGACAACTGTGCCTCATCCAGCGGTGGTGAGTCTTTCCTCCCGCCTCACAAAGATTGCCCTCATTCAAGGCTGCGCCCCCTGCGAACCCCTGCAACGCAATCTGGAGCAGAACCCCCGGCAATACATACAGTTTTACTTTGTGTTTCACCAAATACTCGTGGTATTCAACGTGCACTTTAATGCATTCCTGACTAACGTTTGTACATTATCTATTCTTTTGCCAGTCTAGTGTATATATATATATATATATATATATATATATATATATATATATATATATATATATATATATATATATATATATATATATGTAATTTTCCAAAAGAAGGAACAGAAAAGAGGGCCAGGTGAGGATATTCCCTCAAAGGCCCAGTTCTCTGTTCTTAACGCCACCTCGCTAACGCGGGAAATGGCGAATAGTTTGAAAGAAGAATATATATGGAAAGGGAGATGTGGTTTCGATGCATTACACATGACAGCTAGAGACTGAGTGTGAACAAATGTGGCCTTTGTTGTCTTTTCCTAGCGGGGGGAGGGGGGCACTATTTCATGTGTGGCGGGGTGGCGACGGGAATGGATGAAGGCAGCAAGTATGATTATATACATGTGTATATAAGTATATGTCTGTGTATGTATACGTTGAAATGTATAGGTATGTATATGTGCGTGTGTGGGCGTTTATGTATATACACGTGTATGTGGGTGGGTTGGGCCATTCTTTCGTCTGTTTCCTTGCGCTACCTCGCTAACGCGGGAGACAGCGACTAAGTATAATAATATAAGAAAAAAAATACATATATATATACATATATATATATATATATATATATATATATATATATATATATATATATATATATATATATATAGGCCCATGTGAAAAAAGGGCTGCTCACCAGAAAAAGTTTTGAAAAAGTGGCTTGGCACGTTTGAATGCCCATCATTTTTCTCAGTGAAAAAACATTTATTTGCCAGTGGCAGGATCCTGCCATTGGCAAATAGTTTTGCGAGAACGCCCGAACAGACGGACAATCATACATACACACATACGAACACTTTATATATATATATATATATATATATATATATATATATATATATATATATATATATTGAAAAGGATCACAATTTTGCGCGTGATCAAGATATTCCTGAGTCCACGGGGAAAATGAAACACGATAAGTTCCCAAGTGCACTTTCGGGTAATATTCACATCATCAGGGGAGACACAAGAGAGAAATATGAGTCAGTTGATATACATGTTTACCAAATGGCGTCCTAGCTTCGTCTCTTCGATGTATATCAACTGACTTATATTTCTCTCTTGTGTTTCCCCTAATGATGTGATTATTACACGAAAGTGCACTTGGGAACTTATCGTGTTTCATTTTCCCCGTGGACTCATAGGAATATATATATATATATATATATATATATATATATATATATATATATATATATATATATATATATATATATATATATATATATATATATATATATATATATATATATATATATATATATAAAGTGATTTTCTATGAATAACTTTTCTTTCTCAACTGTCTTCTTCCAAAAGTCCAGCCGTTGACGTGTTGATATCAGTGAGCATTCGGCCAGAGAGAGACCATCATGACGACAAGGTCTTCCTTCAGTTCAGTCAGGCAGGCTTCATCAACCTTACGTCAGCAGAGCGTCACCAAAAATTTGACCGCCGGAGGGCAGTCTAGTACGCCCGGGCCACCGACTGCAATCCACGCCCGAGCCAGCGATTGCACGGGGGGGGGAAAAAAAGAGAGAAAGAGTCAAACCTTCATCGCTTCGGATTTTTCTTCTTGGGTCCCGTACGCCAACGACTGGCCAATGAAGCAGCCACACTCCTTGTGATCGCTACGACGAGTGTTCGCCAGAAGCCATGCCCCTGTTGAGGTTACACCGTCGAGCGCTGAGCAATTACATGTGCCTATAAGAGCCCGGAGAAGCTTCTACTTCACGTATAGTATGAAGACGACGTCATGCAAAGATAAGCTTAATCAAGCTTTACTGGAGCATCACTGACTGTATTCCTCCTCTACTTCTTCCCCTCCCACCCTCTGTTGACCATTTCAGCCCCACTCCCTGGGCGAAGGAAGGCAGAAAACAATGTCTATAGAAAGTCCTGTAACGTTTGGTATTCAGCAGCAGGAACGCCATCTGTGACAATGGCCAGAGCTCTGGCGAAGACCTGGCGAAACTCTTTAACAGGCGAACGGCAAACGGTCCTGCCTGACTGGCTAACCAGACGTGTAAAAAAATGTATATAAAAAAAAAGACGGAAAAAGAAAAAAAAAATCTTGAGAGACTGACATCCAAATGTAGGCGCCTGGAACGCATCCAGCTTCGAAATACAGAGCGAAAAAAAAAAAAAAACGAGACGGAAAAAAAAATTTCCATTTTTTTGTCCTTTTTTTTTCGTTTCGGGTTTTGTGAGGCATATTGGCTCGCTGATGCTCTCGGATAGCTCACTGAGCTCAGGTTCCTGTGATCAACTCGAGGATGAAGCTTCTCTTTTTTCCTATTCGAACCAGCGAGGAATTCCTCGGACTTGATTCTTTCTTGGGCTCTTTTGATGTGGGGTGGGGGGGGGCGCTTCCTGTGACCTCTAATGCTAAGGTGAGAACCATGCCAAATAATGAGGGAATATCTTCAAGACTTCGTGAGAATATTTTTCATCGTTATGAATACATTTCATGTGTGGTGGCGACGAGAATAGATGAAAGGCAGCAAGTATGAATATGTACATGTGTATATATGTATATGTCTGTGTATGTATATGTATGTATACGTCGAAATGTATAGGTATGTATATGGGCGTGTGCAGGCGTTTATATATATATACATGTGTATGTGGGTGGGTTGGGCCATTCTTTCGTCTGTTTCCTTGCGCTATCTCGCTAACACGGGAGACAGCGACTAAGTATAATAAATAAATAAATAAATAAATAAGGATATTTGTTGAAATTCAGAAAAGAAATGCAACTCCGTCGCTGGAGAGGATAAAATATGACTCAGTAGGATAATACGTCAATAGCAACACAGCTCCATACAAACAGAAGTAGCAAGAAACAAATCATACGTACATATTTTCTGGAAAAGTAATGAAACACTGAATTTCATCAAATTCTTCAGTAATTTAGCCGGGTTGAAGGTGCCTGTCCTGTTCGAGTGCCCCTAAAGTGAATATGTCGGGAATAATTCCAGCAACCATTTGGTGCGCGAGAGATAAGGGATTTTTCCCTTATTCACATCTGTCACTTCGAGACAACATCTTCTCGGACAAAGAGAAGCCGATATGACTAAGTGATATCTACATATCTTAATTAGTGTGCATAGATTGGAATCTAAATGTACGGCCAATTTGGGTGATTTATATATCATATACTGTATCAATTATAAAAAAAAAAGAGAAACTGTCTTTGCGTTTCATTCAAAATATATTTGCTTTCTCATTTCGGACTTCTAACGTTCTGAAAAACGAAAACAAAAGTGTGAAGAGATGAATTAAATCGCATTAAAACCTGACGAAGGAAATGTACTAGATGCAAAAATCCCTCGCTCTTGTGTAGTTCGTTTTGAGAAGCGTCATATTTTGCCAGACTTTGACTCCAGTAACGAGAGATCTCAAAAGTCGAAAACATTTTTAGTACCCGACGCAGTCAGAGATGCTAAAGCAACTGGAAGTCCCTCAAATGTATTCATCTTCGAATATTTATACATACACACGCAAAAGTAGAGTATACATGTGTGTGTGTGTGTATGTGTGTATATATGTATATATATATATATATATATATATATATATATATATATATATAGAGAAAGAGAGAGAGAGAGAGAGAGAGAGAGAGAGAGAGAGAGAGAGAGAGAGAGAGAGAGAGAGAGAGAGAGAGAGAGAGAGAGAGAGAGGATGCAGTGTGTAGGAGGTGAGAGGGCCTAGGAAGTGTGTCAGTTGCTGTTTACTGATGCCACGAAATGGTGGCTGATTCAAGGAGGAAAATGCAGATTATGGTGACTGAGTTTGGAAGAGTGTGTGACAGAAGGTAGTTGAGAGTAAACGTAAATGAAAGCAAGGTTATAAGTTTTAGCAGGGTTGGGGGACAGGTTAGTTGAGGTATGAGTTTGAATGGAAAAAACCTGGAGGAAGTGAAATGTTTTACATACCTGGGAGTGGACATGGCAGCGAATGGAATCATGGCAGCGGAAGTGAGTCATCGGGTGGGTAAGGGAAAGAAGGTTCTGGGAGCTTTGAAGAATGTGTGGAAAGAGAGAACGTTATCTGGGAGGGCAAAAATGGGTATACTTGAAGGTACAGTATTCCCAACAATATCATATGGATGCGAAGAACAAACATATCATTATAATGTGCAATAATATGATAATGTGCGGAACAGAGTGAACGTGTTTGAAATGAAATGATTGAGAACAACATTTAGTGTGAGGTGGTTTGATCGACTAAATAATGAAAGGGCAAGGAGAGAGGCGTCGTAAAATAACAAGAGGCTGAGAAAGAGGATGAGGGTGTGTTGAAATAATCTGGACACATGGAGAGAATGAGAGAGGAAAGGTTGACAAAGAGGATATACATATTAGAAATGGAGGGAACAAGGAGAACGGAGAGACCAAATTAGAGATGGCATATGGAGTGAAAATGATTTTGCTCCATCGGGGCCTGGACATGCAGAAGGGTGAAAGAGGTGCACGGGATAGAGTGAATTTGAACAATGTGGTATACTGGGGTCAACGTGACGTCAGCGGATTGAACCAGTAGACGTGAAACGTCTGTGGCCTCTGTGGTGCCTGGCTGTGGATTAGGGAGCTGTGGTCATGATACATTACACATGGCTGCTAGAGAATGGATGTGAGGGGTGCGGCCTTTCCTTGTTTGTTCCCGGAGCTACCTTGCTAACGCAAGAAACGGGGATCACTCATGGAGGACAGAGAGAGAGAGAGAGAGAGAGAGAGAGAGAGAGAGAGAGAGAATATATATATATATATATATATATATATATATATATATATATATATATATATATATATATATATATATATGAAGTCTGTTGGGGATGTGAGAGCTTGGGAAGTGAGTCAGTTGTTGTTCGCTGATGATACAGCGCTGGTGGCGGATTCATGTGAGAAACTGCAGAAGCTGGTGACGGAGTTTGGTAAAGTGTGTGGAAGAAGAAAGTTAAGAGTAAATGTGAATAAGAGCAAGGTTATTAGGTACAGTAGGGTTGAGGGTCAAGTCAATTGGGAGGTGAGTTTGAATGGTGAAAAACTGGAGGAAGTGAAGTGTTTTAGATATCTGGGAGTGGATCTGTCAGCGGATGGAACCATGGAAGCGGAAGTGGATCATAGGGTGGGGGAGGGGGCGAAAATTTTGGGAGCCTTGAAAAATGTGTGGAAGTCGAGAACATTATCCCGGAAAGCAAAAATGGGTATGTTTGAAGGAATAGTAGTTCCAACAATGTTGTATGGTTGCGAGGCGTGGGCTATGGATAGAGTTGTGCGCAGGAGGATGGATGTGCTGGAAATGAGATGTTTGAGGACAATGTGTGGTGTGAGGTGGTTTGATCGAGTAAGTAACGTAAGGGTAAGAGAGATGTGTGGAAATAAAAAGAGCGTGGTTGAGAGAGCAGAAGAGGGTGTTTTAAAATGGTTTGGGCACATGGAGAGAATGAGTGAGGAAAGATTGACCAAGAGGATATATGTGTCGGAGGTGGAGGGAACGAGGAGAAGAGGGAGACCAAATTGGAGGTGGAAAGATGGAGTGAAAAAGATTTTGTGTGATCGGGGCCTGAACATGCAGGAGGGTGAAAGGAGGGCAAGGAATAGAGTGAATTGGAGCGATGTGGTATACAGGGGTTGACGTGCTGTCAGTGGATTGAATCAAGGCATGTGAAGCGTCCGGGGTAAACCATGGAAAGCTGTGTAGGTATGTATATTTGTGTGTGTGGACGTGTGTATGTACATGTGTATGGGGGGGGTTGGGCCATTTCTTTCGTCTGTTTCCTTGCGCTACCTCGCAAACGCGGGAGACAGCGACAAAGTATAAAAAAAAAAAAAAAAAAAAAAAAAAAAAAATATATATATATATATATATGTGTGTGTGTGTCTGTGTGTCTGTGTGTGTGTGTGTGTGTGTGTGTGTGTGTGTGTGTGTGTGTGTGTGTGTGTGTGTGTGTGTGTGTACTCCAATTTATTCATTTACCAATACATCCATTCCTATATATTTTGTTGTCTACAATAGAAATATAGACCCTTTGGCATTACTAGAAGAGTTATGATAACTAAAGTCGTAGTACAATGGCAGTGTTCTTTAACAAACGAAATGAAAGATAAAAATCTCATAAATTATGGCTCAGGACCCACAAACTAAGTTCTGGTATATTCTTTGAAACTGTCATTGTTTCACAAGGTAAATAAGGAATCGCATATTCATGCTCAGGGAAGGAGTGATGCAAAACTTGCCGTAATCTGCATAAAGACTAAATATAGAATAGGATGCTGAAGACTGGAACAGATTCTTTATCCTTTTTCTGTTTTCTTCCAGGGCTGTTCCTGCTAGCTGACAGGTCGCTTCAGGCGTTGGATGAGGTAGAGGCCTGGAAAGTGTACTCGAGAGGGTAGACTCCTAGTTCAGTGTAGATAAGGAAGAAAACACCCTGGAGGTGGTGCTGGAAGTGGTGCTGGAAGTGGAGGACGTCTTTGTTGTGTTCCTGGAAGAAGACACCTTGACCATATGTTCCAGGATGATAATGATCTCTAAGATGCGCTTTAGAGGGAGATGGTTCGTAGTGTATGCCCTGCGTTCCAGTAAGCAGACATCCTGGCTTTATGCCAGGATGGAGATATCCTGACTCTGTTCCAGGTAGAGCATGGTCCCTATGGTGCACTCTAAATGGAAGATGGTCTATGGGATGTGTTCGAGGAAGCAGACATCCTGATGCAATATTCCATGAAATCAAGGGTCTTTATGGTGATCTTAGGGAAAGTAAGATTCAGTGGTGTACGTTCTATGTTCCAGGAAGGAGACACCCTGACTCTATTCCGGGAAGGAGATGTTCTCTATGGTGCAATCTAAATGGAAAATTGTCATTAGTCTTTGTTCTAAGAAGGAGACACAAACACTCTTTTTGTTCCAGAAAGAAAACACTCACTATGGTGTGCGGTAGATGAATTAAGCTTTATAGTGTGTGTTCCAAAAGGGAGACATCCTTACTGTATTCCAGGAAGGAAAAACTCTCTGTGCCGCATTCTCAGAGGTAAAGTCTCTGTGGCGTGTGTTCCAGGAAGGAGGCAGATAGTAAATATATCATAAACAAAAAGAATCCTTTAGCAATGCATTTCAGGATGAAGGTATTCTCTACACCACATTCCACGAGCTGTCTGTCTGTGGGGATGACCTGGATGATATTTACATTCCAGGAAAGGCGACGCCTCAGCCTTGGCTGTACGTTCCAGGAGGGTGGCGCTCCGGACGATGGCCCTTGAGGTCAAGTGGGCACTTTCCGAGATGAATATTCCTCCCGCTATTGTGAGGTGCTCGTATTCATTAGCGGGCAAAGGACCGGGATGTTACACCCTCGCAGCTTCCGTCCCTAAGAAGGACAAGTTACAGCGTCTGGACTCTCCTACCTGCGACACCTCTAAGCTGCCACAGCTGCACCGAACGCCTCGGTGGTTGGAACTGAGCTCGACGGATTTGCATGTCCATTTATCCAAACATACGTATATATATACTGTGGGGTACTGTACACAAGTTCATCGAGCAACGCACCTGAAATAAAGAAGGGCTGCAGTTTTAATTGTCAAGATATTTTTCCTGAGTGTACTTGCTCTGTGTACAGATCCTGTTGTTCCAATTCCACAAAAATCGGTGTGGCCTTCCAGCTCAGCCTCTCTGGCATCGACGCATCAAGCAACACCGAGTTTCTCTCTGCTTGAAGTTTCGAGAGATGGAAACAAACGATAAACACAGAACGCCACCCCGGGACGGAAGGTGTTCGATGCCACCTTCACAAATAACAAAGCTGGTGGAATGTGGCTTCTGGGATCCAATGCACTGTCATAAAGGAGCGGAATACCTCTAACATTCCTCGCCTTTTCTCTCCTTGTTGCCTCGCCTCAATATCTGTCGCATCAGACCGGCTAAGAGCTGCTTCCGAAGGCATCTCAGAATATTATGGTCATGACCTTCTCTTCCAGTGGTTAGCTGTAAAGGCTTTTCAAGGATTTGCAGTCGCTGGATTCCAGTCATTGGTACGACGGCTCCTGGGTCCTTGCATTCCGTTAGTGGATGACACGCATTACTCCGCACTGTGGATGTGCAGGAGCTTCTAATCTTATCCTACTATTTTGATACGGTCTTTCGAGCCAAGTTTTCCTTCGTTAAGACCTATTTGGCAGACAACCTCGTAGTGGACGTGGCTGAACAGGGAATCTCCCGTCCAAGTCTTAATAATCTCCCGGAACCGACCCCTTTACATTTCCAAGGTCCTTGGTCTCTGACATGCTGCAGTGGACCACACTCAGCTGCCTCGTTGCCTTCTTTACAAAGAAGAGCTTGTGCTCTGTCTACAGAATTAAAAGATATGCAGGAGGTAGGTACCTGACTTTAAGTTATGTGGCTAAAGTCGTTACTTTGTTTAGTCAAAGAATAATGTTACGTTTTTTTTCCGAAATGTGTTGTGTGTAATTAACTGTTTGTGCGGTAGGGGGAGGGAGTTTTACACATTTACACATTTTACATGTTTTTTTTTTTTTTTTACTTTCATACAACTTTTCAGCATTTACAATTTCCTCATTCAGTTTATTCCAGTCAACCCCCTACTGTTAAACTACCAGAGCATTTCTCTACACCTTTTCTAGCAAGTTTGTTTCTCTATCTCTGCATCATTTAAGGAACTCTGTTTGTGTGTGTGTGTGTGTGTGTGTGTGTGTGTGTGTGCAGAAGTTAGACGGTTTTATGCAAGCGTACAGTAAGTCTGTGTGCCTCTGAGGTGGGTCTGTGTTGTCTATTCAAGGGGGGAGGAGGATATATCTGCAGAAGCGACGCAGGTGTGAGGCAAGCCTGTCCATTTCTAAGGCTGGTCCGTCCACGGTCATCCCTCTGTTGTCGAAGAGCAGGTCTCGCTGTGTAGGGGATGGCTTGAGGTGTGAGGGAACGTCCCTGCCTCTCTCTCTCTCTCTCTCTCTCTCTCTCTCTCTCTCTCTCTCTCTCTCTCTCTCTCTCTCTCTCTCTCTCTCCCCCCCCCTTCCATCACAAGGTTAAGGACCCTTAATTTCAGCTGGCTACACTTGAGTGGCTCGTTATCACTTTGTTACCTCCAATCCTTCAAAGGGTGTCCTCTCTCCTTCTCTCCTCCTCCTCTCCCTCTCCCTCACTCACCCACACCCTGCCACCACCACACCGGGCAACATAGTTACGTACCCACATCCAGCCACATGGTGTTGCTCCACACCCTTCCAAAGAGCGTTGCCCCACGCCCTGCCACATAGCGTTGACGAACATCCTGCCAAATAGCGCTGCCCCCCAGTCTTACCACATAGTGTTGCCCAAAACCCCTGCATCTGGTGTTGCTCCTGACCTTGTCACATACTGTTCCCATAAAGCCCACCACATAATGTTCCAAAAGCCCCGCCGCATAGTGCAGCCCTAAATCCTCTTACATGATGATGCCCATGTCCCTGCCACATGATGTAGTCCCAATCTCTGCCACACAGTGTTGCCTCATACCCTTCCACATGGTAGTGCCACAGACTACGTAACATAATGTCGTCCCGGACCCTCAGCCACACGATGTCGGTCAAAACCAAGCGATGCAGTGTTCCCTCCGCACAGTAGGAAGTGCACCCTACCGCACAGTGTGAAGTGGACCCTACCGCACAGTGTGAAGTGAACCCTACCGCACAGGGTCATCCTGAACCTATCGCCCCACCGCAGAGCATCGCACTGAACGCAGCCACTCACTATGCGCGCACAGACCTAACCCTATCAAACCAGGACAGTCCTTGACGACCAAATCGTGTAAACCGACACATTATCTCCAATTCTGACGACCCCCGCACCCTGTCAGAATATTTTCCTTTACACTCCCTATCTCCCCCGTCGTTGCAACGCCCATCGCACACCGTGTTACCCGATGTACGTAGAGTGTGGGGGAGACACGCATAGTTTTTTTTTTTTCTGCTCGAGACGCCACTGGAATACCTAGGTGTGAACTTCATCACACGCAAATTCCATTCATTGTATGAGGCCCTGACATAGCTTCACTCAGTGTATGAGTATAAGACACTCATAAAACTCCCCCACTCAGTGCATGAGTAAAAGGCCCTCTGACAGAGCTTCGTCCGGTGTATAAGGCACTAACACAGCTCCTCCCGTCCGCCGCGTATGAGTATAAGCCTCTGACACAACCACTCCACACCACGTATGAGTACAAGGCACTGACACGACCCCCTTCATCGCATGGGTATAAGGCTCTCACATCGAGCAACGCGTGTGTCGTGTGGGGGAAGGTGCCACGGTATAAGGCCTAGCGTGCCATATGCGACGCAATGGGTTGTGCTCCCCTCCATATACCACCGTCTGCCTCGCCTCCCAGACGACTGTAAGATGTAATTATCTGGTTTATAGCGTGAACGAGGCTGTGGCTGGGCAGCCGGTGGTGGGGGGGGGGGGGTAGCGAAGGGGGGAGGGGAGATTATACAGCTGTGTGTGTGTGTGTGTGTGTGTGTGTGTGTGTGTGTGTATGTGTGTGTGTGTGTGTGTGAAGTATTTCCACAATAGAGATCTGAAGTTGAAATGATTTATATATCTATAGATATATATATACAATATCCTCCAACACCGAGGATTCGAACCCCTTACCATATACGTTGGAGGTGGGTACGCTACCCACCTCCAGCAGCATATGGTATGGGGTTCGACTCCTTACTGTTGAAGGGTATTCAATAGGTGTTCAAGGAGCCTGCCGTTGATTCGACATTCTCGGGACCCTGGTAAGAGCTGGATTATCGACAGTCCAGCAACAACAATCCATCATACATTTATCATTTTGATTGCTGAGAAACGGAATCATTACCACGAATAATGCCGGGAATACACCAGTCCATTCCCGTGGTATGAATAATTCGTGACCCAGCGGATAAGACCACACAACCTCACCTTCAACACTGAACGACAACAAAAATAACAGACAATGACACTCACTGTATTTTCGACGTAGATACTGACGCCTGGCTATCCAGATTCACTGTACAGTGGTAAAAAAAAAAAAAAGATACGAACTCCCACCTGCCCCGCTGCCTCGGCTGGCCTGCCATTTTATAGACAATAGAACCATGATGTGGATTTTTGAAAAGCGCTCGAGCGCAGAGTGCCAGTGTAACGGACCCCAAATAACCGAGAGTTTGCCGTGTACACACACACACACACACACACACACACACACACACACACACAGACGTACAAACAGGAGAGGGTTAGAGAGGGAAGAAATGCAAATCAAAAGACACCTACACATGCCAAGAACAGTTTCTGTGTTAAGGACAAAAAAAGATATTTGGAGAAGTGGCGTGTGTACAGTCATGACACAAAGAGGGGTGGGGAGAAAAGCAGTAATGGTGTTACATTCGATTTGGAGTCACGTAGCCAGAAGCAAAAAAAAAAAAAAAAATACAGTGACCGGGTAAAGAGGGGGAAAGATGGGAGGAAACATGAAATGAAGCAAGGGAATGGACCAGACACATCGGTATGGCAGAGGTCAGGAATGTTAAGTGATGGAAATGCCAGAGTGAAAGTAATGTAGACAAGTGCGAACGGGCTCGTGGCCAATGGGTAAAGAGTTGGAGTTCAAGGACCGTATCGAGGAAAAAAAAAATGGTACCTGATACTGTTGGAGTTGTGGGGAAGCTACTTAGTAAAGTTCAGTGGTCAGGAACCAGAGCATTATAGTGGAAGGTTTCGTGAAATTTACCACGAATGAGAAGGAACATAGGTACACTTTAGTCTCATGTGCAGCGGGAAGGGTGAGATAAGAGTTATCAAAAGAATCATGGGAGTTTCGCTCAGTACTATGACGAAGATATGGGCAGAACTCCAGCTACCCTGCATTTGTAAGGGATAAGATGACAAAGATAAGGACAAGCTAGATAAGACAGGAGGAGCAGGAAAGAAATAAAAGAAATACATTAAGAGAATTATTGTGGACAAGGCAAGAGATAATATGAAACTTTTCCATCAGTCAAACAGAAGTAAATTTTTAGTTTAAAGAGCATTTAATCCAGTACGAAATTCAGACAGAGCTGAAAAGGATGATTAAAAGGTCACTGAATCATAACTTAAACTAGTAAATGGGTAAAATCTAAGAAAATACAATAAGCATAGTTAAGCATAATGAAACGAATTCATGAAATAATTAACAAATAAAAGACTGTTGATAAGTTGAGTATTGAAAATGACTTTCAGACCAAGATTCAATCGGACGCGCATTGAAGATATGGGACAAATGAAATACCACCATATTTCCTCGACCCAACACGATAACATCTCACAAATTCACGTCCCACCTTGGCATTCATACCCACACCGCTCCAGCCACGCAACGTCGGCCACGTCCGTCAACAAATGCAACTATCGGAGGCCATTTTCATCTCTCATTTCAAATTCCATTTCACTCCTTGGGAGAGAGAGAGAGAGACAGACAGACAGCTCCGGCGGAAAGGGCAACGGCAACCAGATCCACGGCTGCACAGGCAACCGCGAAAAATGTTCGGGCACTGTGCCTACTGTGGATGACAGTAATTTGTAGCAACAGCGAATTGGGTTGGAGGAAGCGATGGACAGGGGAGTATCCTGTCGGCTGAGGCCTCGGGACATGCGAGATACTGAAGGACATGTCAGGGACATAGATATCCTCACATCCATAGCCATGTGTGGTGAAGACAGAGGTTTTCGTGTTCTGCCAGTCAGAAAATCAATCTATATATATATATATATATATATATATATATATATATATATATATATATATATATATATATATATATATATATATATATACACACACACACACAAAATCACAACAGACACACGTGATTTTGTAAATGCTGAAAAAACCACATGGATAAGAAAATACGAGATCCTAACACATCTTCAGATGACAGTCTTTGGTTTCTCTCATTCTGTAACTCCTTTGAAGATGCGTAAATACACGAAAGCGCTTAGAATCTCCTGTTTCCCTTTCCATGTGTTATTTCAGCATATATATATATATATATATATATATATATATATATATATTTCTCTTGATGTGAAAGCTGGCAAGTTTACATCATAAATCATATCAATTTATCACGCCGTATTTGCGATGCCCTTGTGATAATTTCACGTGTTTACTGATTCCGGACATGTTGAGTTAGAGTGTAAAAAAATAATGATAATAATAATGATAATAACTTATAAAAAAATGATAACTTAAAAACTAACTTTGCTATAAAGACCGTACTGGAAAAATATAGATTACACAAACAAAAATATTGAGAATAGAAATCTTGAGAATAGAAAATTATATAATGATTAAATGAACTCTTTTTTTTTAACAATTCGTTCTTCAGGAAGATGAGATAAATGATTCCCTCTGTTTCCTACACTCATGGAAATCAAAAAGAAAAGAAAAAACATTTAGATATACGAAAAACTGATTCAGTTGGCTTCATAAGCCGTTTATAATGAGGCTTATAATTACTCGTTCGAATGATTAAAAAGCATAATTCAAGCTGAAAGCATATGCTAAATGGCCACAAAAACAGGTAGGAAAATGTATATATTATTACCGTGTTTTGTTCAATGGTGAATCCAGGTTTTGGACACAGGAACCAAAGATAATTGTGACGTTCTCTTACGGGAGCCTTCCGATTACATGTGTAATAATTAGAATAATTAATAAAACTAGCATATAATCAAGAACTCTGAGGGGAAAAATTGAAAGGATTATCTATAAACCTTAACATCTCAGATCGAGTCAACTAATCATATCCGTGATCATCAAAGTAATCAGTATAATTCTAGTAAAGCCAAGAACTCCAAAACAAGATTAATCACCTCTACACTCTCAGATATCTGGTCGACGAGTCAACTGATCATATCTGAGATAATCAAAGTGCTTAATATAATCTAAATAAAACAGGGACCTCTACAATAAGACTGGCCAACTATCAACCATTCGAAACACAAAAATTTACGAGCAATCGAGCGAGTTAATTCATGACTTGAGAACATGAGAGGAAATGACTGATCCATAACCAATATATATATATATATATATATATATATATATATATATATATATATATATATATATATATATCCCTGGGGATAGGGGAGAAAGAATACTTCCCACGTATTCCCTGCGTGTCGTAGAAGGCGACTAAAAGGGAAGGGAGAGGGGGGCTGGAAATCCTCCCCATATATATATATATATATATATATATATATATATATATATATATATATATATATATATATAAAACCAAGAAATCTAAAAATATGATTATCTATAACACTAAAAAAAAAAAAAAACATTTTCAAATCGACGAGACAATAGATCACATTTGACTTAATCAAAGTATTTTCTTTTTTTTTCGCATACAAAACCAAGAATCCAAAAAAAAAAAGGATTACCCGTAACAATGCCCCCAACTCCCCACCTCCCTTTTTTTTTTGTCGTCTGCGTGGCATGAGTTAATGAATGTTGTTGTTGTTGTTGTTGTTGTTGTTGTTGTTGTCGCTGCTGCTGCTGCAGTAATTGGCCGGTGTATTGTGCGATCAACAGCAAGAGCGGAGGCAGCAACACACGCGTAATAGACCCCGCTAATGACCTGGTGCCGACAGACCATATGGGGCGCACGACGCAAAACTTGTTTCATTAACTGTCTAAATCACCTGTCCCCTCTCTCCCCTCTCACCCCCCATCCTCCCCCCCTCCCCCCCCCTCCAAGCCAGCCAGTCCTCCCCCCTCCTCCTCCTCCTCCTCCTCCTCCTCCTCCTCCTCTTCCACCTCCACCACCTCCCCGTGGAGGGGGGGAAGGGAGGAGGTTGAGAAGAAATGGACGGGCAAGGGGTGAGGGGGGTGAGGGGTTTTTCGGAAGGGGGTTGGGAATCCAGAGAGTGGGAGATGTAAGACCTGCCATTAAGGGGTAGAGGATTCTATTAAGGGGTGGAGAACGCGAGGCGTGACGTACAAAAGGATTAAAAGGATGGAGAACGCACCACTAAGGGGATGCAATACCACTTTAAAGAGGGTTTTAGACGCCCAAGATATAAAACACAAGAACTGAAGGACGGGTAGGAGACCCAACTCTATGGCCAAGGGAGAGTGGACATATAAACAACTTGAAGAGGGCGTGACCCACGCGTCAAGCGGTGAAAAAAAAAAAAAAAAAAATAGGAGTGACGGAGCCGCCTCCGATGCGAGGGACTTAAGACATGATGAGACATGAAGAGAAAGAGGAAACGTCCAAGGCCGCAGACATGTCTGCACGCTTCGACTGACGTGAGGGGGCGGTATACGGTGAGAGAGAGAGAGAGAGAGAGAGAGAGAGAGAGAGAGAGAGAGAGAGAGAGAGAGAGAGAGAGAGAGAGGGGTGGGGGGGTAAATGTATAACATGTTATTCCCGCAAGCTCACCAGAGCATGAAGTAACAAGTGAGCACCAGAGTCCCCACTCTTTTTCTTATATCACCTCTCCGTGTCTAGTGAGGCATGGATGTATGTCAACACGGTAAAAAACAAAACTGTTCTCTTCCTCCCCCTCTATTTTTTTAACCGTGTTTGAATCTGCAGTTGTAAGAACACAGCCGGAGGGACAGGTACACGCATGCGTGAACATTATGACTCTACTGACGATGAGATGAGAAGAATATGAAGCACGATTCATGAGGTCTACGGAGGCAGCCTAGAGATAAGGTATCTCTTCTGTCTACTGTCATACATATACTTCATCCTCAAGACTCTGACGTCGTGTTCATATCTTAAATGACAATCATCCCTCAGTGAATATGTCAACCATCTAATCTAATCTAATCTAAGGACATATGTAACACTTGATCAGAGTATATCTGACGTCCCGAACTACTGTCAGCTGGAAATCCTCCCCTCCCGATTTTGATTTTTCCAAAAGAAGGAACAGAGAAGGGGAGCAAAGTGAGGATATACCCCTCTAAGACTCAGTACCCTGTTCTTGACGCTACCTCGGTAACGCGGGAAATGGCGAATAGTATGAAAAAAAAGAAATATATATATATGTATATATATATATATATATATATATATATATATATATATATATATATATATATATATATATATATATATATATATATACACTATTCGCCCGCTTTTCAAAGCTCTTGTTATAACCTTCGTCTCGCCATACTAACCACAAGAAAACGCGCACGCAAAGAATGTTTTACTTGTAGCGAATTTTTATGTCGTTCCCCTGATTGACAAATTGCAGATTGGCTGTCCAATAGTGGCACACTCGTGACTTACTCAAACAGGCAGGGGATGCGCTTTCGTGCGAATGGAATACATTAGGGAATACCTGGGTTTGAAGCTGGGAAAGTGGGAGTTATACAGCGACGCGAGGCGATCCTTGTTCAGAGACGGGATGCACTGATGGTGAGGAAAAAAGTTTGCCCGGGATTCTATATCCATTACCATGAGTACAATCCAGTAACTTGTTAGAATCGAGAGGGTCGAAGCCTTTGACACTTTTGATGAACGATATTGGATCACCTCTTAAACCCCCTCTCTTTCCTAAACGAAATGGAATCCAAGTCTTTTTAGTCAGCTCTCATATGATTTAGATCTCTCAGTCCGGGAGTCAACTTGGTAGCCCGCCTCTAAACTCTCTCTTTCCAGTCCATCTATATCCTTTTTTTTTTTCAAGCTTGGGTGACACAAAAAGAACCCAATATACACGGTGGAAGCGCACCACTAAACTGTAAATAGCGGACGACGTCAACTTCCCCCCCCTTGACAACACCAGCATACCAAACCATTATGTATCGTATGTGAATCCGTCGGTATTCTTGTACTTACGACATCCAACGCGCGTCTCTACAAGTAATTTTCGAAGAAAAACAAGTACGCCAACTGAACTCGACCGCAAACGGAAAAAACAAAGATGATAAAAGGGGAAAAAAAATATAAATATATATGGGAAGTCATATTCCAAGGATATTAGCACC
>NC_092286.1:11158235-11268235 GCF_036320965.1 Panulirus ornatus
AAGATACATAGGTATACGCGTACATGTATGGATGATGAGTGTGTTCTTTCATCTATCCATTTACATGATTATTTACTGACACATGCATAATAAGCCCGGTAGAAATTAGAACAAAATCATGGCTACGACCAGCAAATAAGAAAAAAACGAGCCGACACCACGGTGATGCAGGCGATCCATATCCCCGTCCCATTAGACCAACAGTAAAGAAAGACACGCCGACAGAGTCAAGAGAAATTCTACGAAATGCACGGGATTCGGTCCTCCATAGGAACGGTCGGTTCGTCGCCAAAGTGAATCATCACCTCTGTTGATGATGGGGCGTGGTTGGGGCGAGAAGGGAGGTTCCCATTCAACGCCAGAGGTCTCTCGCCAGAGAGAGAGAGGGAGAGAGAGAGAGAGAGAGAGAGAGAGAGAGAGAGAGAGAGAGAGAGAGAGAGAGAGAGAGAGAGAGAGAGAGTATCAGTAAAAAGCATAAAGAGAAATAAATACATGACACCATACACCTCTAGACGCTCTTGAAAACTTCTCTTCCATATCAAGCCATTCCTTCCCCTGTCCCACCTCTGTTTCCATCTCCTCTGACCACCCTATTACAGAGAGAGAGAGAGAGAGAGAGAGAGAGAGAGAGAGAGAGAGCAAAAAGTAGCACTATCCTCTCACTTTCCCTGTATGTAAAATGATATTTTATTTCCATATGGATCGTGCGCTGTTAATGGATATCTCCATCTCTCTCTCTCTCTCTCTCTCTCTCTCTCTCTCTCTCTCTCTCTCTCTCTCTCTCTCTCTCTCTCTCTCTCTTTTTACCCCCATGTCTAATACCAGACAGGATGACCTCTGTCCTTTTCAAACACAGACGAGGCATTTCATGGTATGAAAAAAAAAATTGGGAGCAGAATGAGAGATCAGTTTAATGTATAATGCGCATGTGCAGCCTTAGCTGGTTACGTGTGGTTTGAACTTTCTGATTCATATATATATATATATATATATATATATATATATATATATATATATATATATATATATATATATATTCCTATGAGTCCACGAGGAAAATGAAACACGATAAGTTCTCAAGTGCACTTTCGTGTAATAATCACATCATCAGGGGAGACACAAGAGAGAAATATAACAGTCAGTTGATATACATCGAAGAGACGAAGCTAGGACGCCATATGTGTATTGGAAAAGATCACAATGGAGCGCGTGATCAAGTACATTCCTTTATGTCCACGTGGAAATGAAACACGATAAGTTCCTAAGTGCACTTTCGTGTAATAATCACATCACCAGGGGAGATACAAGAAAGGAAAATAGCAGTCACTTGACATTCAACGAAGAGACGCAGCTAGGACGCCATTTGGTAAACAAATGGCGTCCTAGCTACGTCTTTTCGAATATTCATATATATATATATATATATATATATATATATATATATATATATATATATATATATATATATATATATGTATCAACACTGATACCTCTTTATATTAACTAGAAATAGCACTTGTTACTAAAAAGAAGAGTCTCTCAGTGTCTGAATCTTAATATAAATGATTTAACTTACAGAGCGATGATAACCATCATCATTTATCATAATTCTCCGAGTGAAAGAAAATCCATCGACTACACTCCTGGCGGCAAAAATGGTCAGATTCCATAAAGCTGAAAGAACAGCAAGAGGATCTGGAGCGTTCGCAAAAGCGTTCGTGGATCCGGCGAGGCAGGCAGGCAGGCAGCCAGCTGGGCGACAGTAATGGAAGGAGAGGCAGTCTTTGTGGGAGGCAGCGGGGTGCTTCATTACGTTCCCAGGGTAAACTGAGGACTTATACTTATCGTCCTAGAATATCAAAGGGGAAAAAAAAAATTTGTATTGCTTCAACTCGACTCATTCCAGAGCGTCTATAGTCTTCTTAATTTTTGGATAGACTTTCGTATATCTTGAAAAATAAGTTCGATATACTTTTGGAATTTATCTTATTGGGGAAAAACTGTATCCTCAACGAAAACTTAGATTGGCTTCAAATTATCTTCAAATTTCGCGTCCGGGTGTCCTTAGACGCGAACTCTCTATCCTGGAAAAAAAACCCAGAGAGAGAGAGAGAGAGAGAGAGAGAGAGAGAGTTTGGTTGGCTGGTTGGTTCGTTGGTTGGCGCCACCTGCTGAGCGGCCGGTCATTAAGGTCATGACCCGACAAGGGCCAGCGATCAAGCCAGGCGACTCCCAACTACCGCGAAATTCTCCACACCTGCTTGAGTGTTAGCTTTCCAGTCATCAACCCCTGGATTCGGATAGCTAGCTGCTGGAGGAGTGAGGAACTTACTTCCAGACCTTAAGATTTCAAGTAGACACCGGAAGGACCGCCATCAAAGAGAAAGTTAAATGCATATAGTTCCAACTCCATTAGCTGCTGAGAGCAATCCTCCTTGTCAAAAGACTATGAAATGGAATGGATTTATAAGAGACAGAGGAAGTAGATAATAGGAGGTAAGTTGAAGATATATATATATTTTGGTACATCAAACACTGGCCGTTGATGGACTCCACCTACCAGAGGCTACACAGAGGGTGAAAAGTCACCCTCGTTGAGGAAATGAAATAATCACTCTAAAGGAGTCTATTACTCCCCTGCTACTGGAAGTAGCGCAGCCTTGGAGCTGCAGGAGCTCCTGGAAAACAACAAAAAAAAAAGGGGCGATCCTGGAACAAGACAAGGATCCTTTCAAGAAAAGGGGGTCCCTTCCCCTTGGGTGATTATACATAAATACCAGACCTTCTCCCCAAGAACACGTATGGCACCGTCTTTATAAGACTGTAAACAAAGCAGACTTTACGCCAGAGCCTCAATTTCAATATTGCCAGCCCGACGTTCAAACGCTGGCTCTTTCGCTCGTTCCAGCGGGGACGTGGGAGTGGGTCTATGGACTCCACGTTCCCCATGCGGAGTGAATATCGACACGAGGCCGGCTTGACATTACGTCGATATTACACTCTGGTGCCGAATACTAAGCGGGTATTTCCCAGGGAGGAACGATAAGCTACCAGACGACCAAGGGCTGGTTCAGGGGGAGAGAGAGAGAGAGAGGCGCTGTCTTTTGTTGTCCTGCGTCGTTATAAGAGTCAAGGAAATTTTGTTTAGGTCTTTCCAGTTGTCCCTTATCTTTCAGTGTGGGTATAATAACACCGACACAGGAATGATAATTCGAATGTAATCACGCATTCGTAATTTTCTATCTCTAGTTCAGAAACCCTAAATGTAGCTATTCCCTGAAAATCTTCATATCATAGCAAATTCAGATAAGTCCTGGAAGGTTAAAAAAGACAAGAAAAAAGAAATATATGATGAATCCATGTAAGAAAAGAGACAGGAAGGTGTATGTACTTGACCAGTATCATCCATATCTTTAACCCCTGTCTTTAGTGTGAGCTTACGACACGACAGTGTTTGCCGGTTCCTTAGAACCCACACGACGAACCACACTAACTGTTGCCTACCTTGATTCGCTGCGAATCATGATTTTCAGAATGGCGGAGATGTGGGACATTCTGGGCTTTTCTTGTGTTTCGAAAGTCACAAGCTATTACAAACGTGAAGAAAGAAAGAAGAGGAGTTATGTCTATGACTGACTTTGTAAGTCTTCAGCATTCTCTTTGTGAGGACTTAAATTTACAAGGCAACTGCTAGGGAGGGCAGTGAGTGAGTGAGGACAAGGTGTACTTGCCAGTGTACTTCTGTCGACGCTCAGTGTCGAGGGGCTGATGTCACCTATGGCAAATGGCGATGGTGAAGGAGATCGACGTCAATTGGCTCTGTGGAGTGAGGGGATCATGGGAGAGTAACGTCCTCCGGTGACATCGGCCGTGACGAGATGAGTGTCTCCTGGCCATGTAGGCTGTGATGGTGCTGATGTCCCGGCCCGACGGAGGTCGGCGATAAGGAGCAGATGAAACGCTCAGCAAACGTCACTAAGAAGGGGAGGGAGGGAGCGAAGGAGGGAGGGGGGTTGGGAGGGAGGGAGGGAGGTTGAGAGGGGGTTAATGATCCAACGAGGGTCATCGGTATCAAAACGGATGGTCTCGAGATGATGTTAACAAGAGCCTTCTTAAGAGCTCGTTGAGCGTCATCGTTGAACAGCACCATCAAACGGGGGACAGTAAACAGATCCTCCGCTCTAATATAACTAACCAATATTATGCCCCCCCCCCCCCCCCCGAGTAATATTAACCACCCCTGCGAGCAATATTAATAACCCCCTGAACAATATTAAACCCCCCCTGAACAATATCAACCCCCTTAAGCAATAATAACCCCCCTGAGCAATATTAACCCCCTGAACAATATTAACCCCCCTGAGCAATATCAACCCCTCTGAACAATATTAACCCCCCTGAACAATATTAACCCCCTGACCAATATTAACCCCCTTGACCAATATTAACCCCCTGACCAATATTAACCCCCTTGACCAATATTAACCCCCTGAGCAATATTAACCCCCTGAACAATATAACCCCCCCCTGAGCAATATTAACCCCCCTGAGCAATATTAATCCTCTGAACAATATTAACCCCCCGAGCAATATTAACCCCCTTCGAAATATTAACCCCACTGAGCAATATCACCCCCCCCCCTGGGCAATATTAACCCCCTTCCCCTCAATAAAAACAGATACGGAAGTCTCTCAAACGACAGCACACTAAAAGACGTCGTTGGAACAACAATGTAAGAAGAAAAGTTTCGGAGATAAAATGGGGGTGGAGGAGAATGGGAGGAGGGGACACAAACGGAAGTATAAGACAAAGAAAACGGAGAAAAGAAATAGCAAAATTATTAAAGACACTAGAGGAAATATACAAAAGAAAAATGATAGCAGTTTGATTCATTAAAGAAGGCATTCTTATGGAAATTGATTAATTAAAGAAGGCATTCTAATGGAAACACAGAAAGAAATGGTAGCAAAGTCATCTAAGAAGGTATACTAGGAGAAACACAGAGGTGAAAATAGCAATCATTTAAGAGGTATACTAAAGGAAATAGAAAAAAATAGCTAAATGTTTAATAAAGATATGTTAAGGGAAACACAAAACGAAATTAGCAAAATGATTAATAATGGTATACTAAGAGAAACACAGAACGAAAATAGCAAAATGATTAAAAGGGGTATACTAGATGAAACATAGAAAGAACAGAGGAATTATTAAGAAAAAAATAGGTGTACAAGAGGAAATAAAGAAAAAATGAAATTATCAAAAAAGTATACCAAAGAAAATACAGAAAAAATAGCAACATGTTAAAAAAAGACAATACTACAGGAAATAGACAAAACAGCAAAATGATTAAAGAAAAAAGGTATATTTGACGAAATACATAAAAACGGCCAATTAAAAATGGAATAAAAATGTGGGGGGAAAAAACAGCAAAGTAATGATGAAATGTTCACCTAAGGAAACACAGCAAATAAAACAGCAAAAGTATCAAAGAAGAAATACGAGAGGGAGAACACACACACAAAAAAAATATATCAAAATGATTAAAGAAAAAAAAGGTATATTTGACGAAATACATAAAAACGGCCAATTAAAAATGGAATAAAAATGTGGGGGAAAAAACAGCAGAGTAATGATGAAATGTTCACCTAAGGAAACACAGCAAATAAAACAGCAAAAGTATCAAAGAAGAAATACGAGAGGGAGAGAACACACACACAAAAAAAATATATCAAAATGATTAAAGAAAAAAAAGGTATATTTGACGAAATACATAAAAACGGCCAATTAAAAATGGAATAAAAATGTGGGGGAAAAAACAGCAGAGTAATGATGAAATGTTCACCTAAGGAAACACAGCAAATAAAACAGCAAAAGTATCAAAGAAGAAATACGAGAGGGAGAGAACACACACACAAAAAAAATATATCAAAATGATTAAAGAAAAAAAAGGTATATTTGACGAAATACATAAAAACGGCCAATTAAAAATGGAATAAAAATGTGGGGGAAAAAACAGCAGAGTAATGATGAAATGTTCACCTAAGGAAACACAGCAAATAAAACAGCAAAGTAATGATGAAATGTTCACCTAAGGAAACACAGCAAATAAAACAGCAAAGTAATGATGAAATGTTCACCTAAGGAAACACAGCAAATAAAACAGCAAAGTAATGATGAAATGTTCACCTAAGGAAACACAGCAAATAAAACAGCAAAGTAATGATGAAATGTTCACCTAAGGAAACACAGCAAATAAAACAGCAAAGTAATGATGAAATGTTCACCTAAGGAAACACAGCAAATAAAACAGCAAAGTAATGATGAAATGTTCACCTAAGGAAACACAGCAAATAAAACAGCAAAGTAATGATGAAATGTTCACCTAAGGAAACACAGCAAATAAAACAGCAAAGTAATGATGAAATGTTCACCTAAGGAAACACAGCAAATAAAACAGCAAAGTATCAAAGAAGAAATACGAGAGGGAGAGAACACACACACAAAAAAAATATATCAAAATGATTAAAGAAAAAAAAGGTATATTTGACGAAATACATAAAAACGGCCAATTAAAAATGGAATAAAAATGTGGGGGAAAAAACAGCAGAGTAATGATGAAATGTTCACCTAAGGAAACACAGCAAATAAAACAGCAAAGTAATGATGAAATGTTCACCTAAGGAAACACAGCAAATAAAACAGCAAAGTAATGATGAAATGTTCACCTAAGGAAACACAGCAAATAAAACAGCAAAAGTATCAAAGAAGAAATACGAGAGGGAGAGAACACACACACAAAAAAAATATATCAAAATGATTAAAGAAAAAAAAGGTATATTTGACGAAATACATAAAAACGGCCAATTAAAAATGGAATAAAAATGTGGGGGAAAAAACAGCAGAGTAATGATGAAATGTTCACCTAAGGAAACACAGCAAATAAAACAGCAAAGTAATGATGAAATGTTCACCTAAGGAAACACAGCAAATAAAACAGCAAAGTATCAAAGAAGAAATACGAGAGGGAGAGAACACACACACAAAAAAAATATATCAAAATGATTAAAGAAAAAAAAGGTATATTTGACGAAATACATAAAAACGGCCAATTAAAAATGGAATAAAAATGTGGGGGAAAAAACAGCAGAGTAATGATGAAATGTTCACCTAAGGAAACACAGCAAATAAAACAGCAAAGTAATGATGAAATGTTCACCTAAGGAAACACAGCAAATAAAACAGCAAAGTAATGATGAAATGTTCACCTAAGGAAACACAGCAAATAAAACAGCAAAGTAATGATGAAATGTTCACCTAAGGAAACACAGCAAATAAAACAGCAAAGTATCAAAGAAGAAATACGAGAGGGAGAGAACACACACACAAAAAAAATATATCAAAATGATTAAAGAAAAAAAAGGTATATTTGACGAAATACATAAAAACGGCCAATTAAAAATGGAATAAAAATGTGGGGGAAAAAACAGCAGAGTAATGATGAAATGTTCACCTAAGGAAACACAGCAAATAAAACAGCAAAGTATCAAAGAAGAAATACGAGAGGGAGAGAACACACACACAAAAAAAATATATCAAAATGATTAAAGAAAAAAAAGGTATATTTGACGAAATACAGTTTAAAACTTTGCCGAGATGATGTTAAGAATTTCCGGAAACTTTTTATAAATCCTCAGGGGAAAGATTTTAAGAATTTCAGGAAGAATATAATAATTTTCTTCCTCACGGCGGGACATACTAACATCTAGAAAAGTTGAGCACTTCGCGCGGATTGAGACTAAGAGTTCTTGGACGAAGGATTAAAGAATTTATTGAACTTCGACGTAAAAAAAAAAGAAAGAAAACGGTTTCGAATGAAAATCACTATATATATATATATATATATATATATATATTATATATATATATATATATATATATATATATATCATACAAACATCCAACAGTCAGGATCGAACCCGGGACACCTGTGTATGAGGCAGGAATGCTAACTGTCAAGCTATGGGCCTATGTTGAAATTGTTTGGTAACATGGAGAGAATGAGTGAGGAAAGATTGACAAAGAGGATATATGTGTCAGAGATAGAGGGAAGAAGAGGCGGGAGACCATATTGGAGGTGGAAGTGTTGGGTGAAAAAGATTTTGAGAGATCGGGGCCTGGACATACAGGAGGGTGAAAGGCGTGCAAGTAATAAGAGTGAATTGGAACGATATGGTATACCGGGGTCGACGTGCTGTCAATGAATTGAACCAGTGCATGTGAAGCGTCTGGGGTAAACCTTGGAAATGTCTGTGGGGCCTGGATGTTGAAAGGGAGCTGTGGTTTTGGTGCATCATGCACGACAGCTAGAGACTGAGTGTGAACGAATGTGGCCTTTTTTGTCTTTTCCTGGCGCTACCTTGCTGAAGGGAGGGGAAGATGCTTTTTCATGTGTGGCGGGGTGGCGACGAGAATGTATGAAGGCATTAAGTATGAATATGTATCTGTGTATATATGTATATGTCTGTGCATGTATATGTATGTATACGGTGAAATGTATATGTATGTATATGTGCGTGTGTGGGCGTTGTATGTATATACATGTGTATGTAGGTGGGTTCGGCCATTCCTCGTCTGTTTCCTTGCGCTACCTCGCTAACGCGGGAGACGGACGGCGGTTAAGTACAATGAATATAAATGAATACGACACAAAACAAATTTTGAAATGGTTGATGACGTATCAATCAGGCATGTTACACAGCTCGAGAGCCATTGTTTGTCTCTTGCCAAACAAACCTCCCCCACTACCGATCAATGGCCCTACCCAGGACGGGCCATCACCTCCTCCTACCCAAGATCTAAACCATTCCCCCTTACCTCACCTCTCCCTCCCTCACCTCTCCCTCACCTCTCCTCCCCCTCCTTCTCCTCCCCCTCCCTTCCACTTCAGATTTGCGAAATTCTGATAATCTATCTTTTCAATTTTTTTCCTTTTTTTCCCCCAGTTGCGGAGGAATGTGGCCGCTGCAGAAACAATTCCTTTACGGAAAAAAAATTATATTGGATTGCATAAAAGTATTGTATTCATGATACAGTAGCCTCTGTTGTTGTTGGTTTTGTTCTTTGTGTGTGTGTGTGTGTGTGTGTGTGTGTGTGTGTGTGTGTGTGTGTGTGTGTTTTATTAGGGTGTATGTTTTCCAATAACGGAGCCAAGTCTGACCACCACCCACCACCCTCCATCCACCTCTCTCTCTCTCTCTCTCTCTCTCTCTCTCTCTCTCTCTCCCGCCCAGTAACACTGTCCCAAACACCGCGGCGATCTCGCGCGCGGCGTTCTTCGGGTGCCCTCGAGAACGCGCGATACGTTCATCAGCGCTGGATCGCGTCCCGCGGTTGGGTGAGGTCACGGATGACCCCCCCCCCCTCCTCCTCCTCTTCCTCCTCCCCTTAAGCGCCGTAACGAATCCTTCTCCTCCTCCTCCTCCTCTCTCCTCCTCCTCTCCTCCCCTCCTCCTCCTCCTGCTGTTTCACTATCGCTATGCATTTCTTTTCATGCAGGCTCCAGGCAACGGACAGAAAAAAAAAAAAAAGAAAAGACCTAAGGGGGAAAAGTATTCACGAATTTCGGAGAAGGTGAAAGACCTGGTTTTTGAAACGTGCCACGTCATATAGTTACTGGGGAAAGACCATGGGGAGGTAGGGAGTTCCAAAGCTTCGACGTGGTAGGGGAAAGATACAAATATCAAAACAACCCACCCTTGATTTGCTGATGGCCACACAGTATTCGTGTGGCCATCAGCAACTCCTTTGACATTTTCTATGCAAGTAATTCTACTGGAAGTAGAACATACATTTAGCTTATTTTTTTTTTCATGTGTGATCTGGCCATTTATCTTGGATTTACTTAAGCGCATGTGAGGCGGTCAAACTAAACCACGGAGAACATTAAACGTGACAGCTAAAGAGGATATGTGCAAAGAGGGACATTTTTCTATATGCACCTGACGCTATCAATGTCGCTTAACCAGGAGAGGTAAATGTGTGCGTGCGTGCGTGCGTGCGTGTGTGTGTGTGTGTGTGTGTGTGTGTGTGTGTGTGTATCAATTTCAATTCCCTGATGAGGGGAATATCAACGCCACATGAATTCGTAAATTTGCTGCTTCTCATCCCGAGCAGGGAGGAGCAGTAGATGGCAGCGATGCTTGAGAAGTAATTGGCCGTCCTCGTACACAGTGCCGTCACCGAACGGAAAGGACGGAGTCACGGGAAAGGGGAAAGGGGTGGGTGGGGAGGAGAAGTCAGTCGCGGGACGAAAATAAAACGGAGCGGTGGGCACGGGTTAGAAGGAGTCACGTGAACGGACACACTGTATAAATACATAACGAAAATTTATCTGATGTACATTTGTATGGAAACAAAGTAAAAGAGAATTCTGCTTCACATTTGTATGAGTTTGAAATTTGTGTAACAAAGTAAAGTAAAGAGAATTTTGCTTCACATTTGTATGGAAACAAAGTAAAGAGAATTCTGCTTCACATTTGCATGAGTTTTACATTAGTGTAACAAAGTACAGTAAAGAGAATTCTGCTTCACATCTGTATGAGTTTTACCTTTGTATAACAAAGTACAGTAAAGAGAATTCTGCTTCACATCTGCATGAGTTTTACATTTGTATAGCAAAATAAAGAGAATTCTGCTTCATATTTGTATGAGAAGAAGGTACAGAGAATTATGCTTTACATTTGTATGGAAACAGTATAACGAGAAACCTGCTGTACTACGGTATGATAATGTAAATCAAGAAGTAAGCTGCTGTACCATTGTATGAAAACAAAGTACTGTAAGAAATCTGTTGTACCATTGTATAAAAACAAAGGAAGGTAAGAAATCTGTTGTACAATTGTATAAAAACAAAGGAAGGTAAGAAATCTATTGTACCATTGTATAAAAACAAAGGAAGGTAAGAAATCTGTTGTACCATTGTATAAAAACAAAGGAAGGTAAGAAATCTGTTGTACCATTGTATGAAAACAAAGGAAGGTAAGAAATATGTTGTACCACTGTATGAAAACAAAGTAAAGATATCTGTTGTACCACTGTATGAAAATAAAGTAAGAAATCTGACGTACCATTGTATCAACACAAAGTAAAGTAAGAAATATGCAGTTACCAGTGTATGAAAACAAAGTAAATCAAGGAGAAATTTGCTGTACCAATGTATGAAAGAAGATGGATGAAGTAAGGAAGTGTCTGTTCCACATTTATATAGAAACATATCAAAGACACTGTTAGGAAAAATTTGCTCCAAATTTGCATTTAAATATGTTAAAGTAATGAAGAACTCGTCCACAGCTATAAAATTTTCATTACTTTTTTTTTTTTTTCTAATTCCAGGATAAAGCAGTGAAATTGGACTTTGCAATTACAGCCACCAACACACACACACACCTAAAAAAGAGAACTTTTTAACCAGTTTTATCTTCATTTTTATGCTGAACTCTAAAACTGAACGCCTCAAAAAATTCATGTGGGAACAGAACTCACCAGTACCAGCTGTATACTAAGGCAAGAGTGAAAAATATATATATATATATATATATATATATATATATATATATATATATATATATATATATATATATATATATACATATATATATATATATATATATATATATATATATATATATATATATATATATATATATATATATATATATATATATATATTCCTATGAGTCCACGGGGAAAATGAAACAATATATATATATATATATATATATATATATATATATATATATATATATATATATATATATATATATATATTGTGTGTGTATTCGGTATAAATTTTCACTCTCCTTTTTATTACATACCCGGTAAAACACCCCTTAATGACGCCACTTTCCTCCTCATCCAATCAGCGTAAGATCAATCAATATTACCAATCGTGCTATTCTCTCTCTCTCTCTCTCTCTCTCTCTCTCTCTCTCTCTCTCTCTCTCTCTCTCTCTCTCTCTCTCTCTCTCTCAGGAACGACTGAAGTCATCTACTCGGATAAGCTTTCTCCCTTTCAGCTGTAACTCTGTCTGCGCCCATTACCAAAAACCTAACCCTGAACTATGAGAAGCGGAAAAAAAAAGAAAAAAAAAAACAATCGGTGGAGAGCGAGCGGTTGGAAGAAACTGGGGGAAAAACAAAAGAGAAAACGTAGCGTTTTACTTGGATCTACAGTCCTTGTCCGGTTGGCCCAAATCTTTACGAGTATACCCTCATGAATATAATGTTGGGTTTCAATCCTGTGGTATTAGATTGAATTGTATGTAGTGAATAACCTGCTCGTAGGCTTCGTCTATTGTTTTTTGCGCTGCGTAAGACGTCTATGTTGCGGCAGATCCTGAAGGCTGTTTCTCGATACCTTTTTATGTGTTAACTCAAAAACTGTTTCTGGATACGTTTTCTAATATATATATATATATATATATATATATATATATATATATATATATATATATATATATATATATATATATATATTGGAAAGGATCACAATTTTGCGCGTGATCAAGATATTCCTATGAGTCCACGGGGATAATGAAACACGATAAGTTCCCAAGTGCGCTTTCGTGTAATAATCACATCAACAGGGGAGACACGTCTCTTCGTCTCTTCGATGTATATCAACTGACTTTTATTTCTCTCTTGTGTCTCTCCCCTGATGATGTGATTATTACACGAAAGTGCACTTGGGAACTTATCGTGTTTCATTTTCCTCGTGGACTCATAGGAATACGTATATAAATGTTGATGAAAAGATACCAGTGCCTAGTTGGATGGCCAGCAAAGCACAGAATCTACCAATCACAATGACGGACACTGTATCAAGTTCGACCTCGAGAGAAAAGGATTCGGTGATAAGGTCATTTTGTCACACCATATCGCATGCACTTTATGTAGGACAAAGTCAATAGCGACTGTGTTCCCTTCTGCTGGCGAGCGTGGTGTTGAGTGTGATTGTCGCTGGGGGGTAAAACGTAGGGGAAAAAAGCGCAGGTGGAATCGCATATATGTATATCTTTTATCAAACCCGCCAGGTCTTTGCGTGCCACATGTGTCCTTTCGTTGTGACGGCCCGTCCTTCCGTTTACATCGAGTGGAATCTTTCGAGAGAATAGGCGATGCGTTTCTGTTTCGCTGCGACCGACCCGACGTCTGATTTCGCAAGAGGTGTGAATCAAAGTCTTCACGCCAATGCCCCGTGATTCGTCCCGGGGTTAAGGGCGAGGGAGGGTGTGTCACGTTGATTAATGTCATTACTTGGTCTAATGGAGAGGCTGCCTGTAACGCCTGCTACATGAGATGGACGGTATTTCCATTAAATCCTGGAACGCGACGTTTCTTCTTGGTCTAAGAGGCACGACGCGCGCCTGAAGCCATGGCGAAGGGGATCTGAAGATTCCAGGCACGGAGAATTTCGAAGGCCAAAAGCGTCCTTCTTTGTACTGGCTATTGTTCCCCATATCTTTTCTTACCAAAAGCCAAAGATACAAATGTTCTCAAAGGAGAAATCAGTACCGTACGATTGAGATTCTATCAGAGGCGTATTCAGCAGCTCCGAGACCCCTGGTGTTTTACCCAGAGCCAGTCCGTCTCATTTCTAAAATGCAGCGCTTCCGGTAGCATTCAGAAGTGGCCCGAGAGCCCGCAGTGTGATCGTACAGCCGAGCCAGTACGGCGACGCTCGATGGCAAGGTGCTCCCACTGACGAAGGTTAAGAACGTTAGGGATTCCCTTGTGGCTTGTCCAGCAAGTGTCTCCCAGCTGATCTCAACACCGGTGGCGAGTGAGGAAATCTTTTATTTATCGTCAATCTGTGACCCCGGACTCGAAGCGTGTTTTGAATTTCAAGGGACCACAGATGTTTTATGTTCGTGTGTCTTCAAGCAAAGTTAAAATTGGAGTTAGCTTGAGCCTAACCTTAAACCTAAGATATATTCTTTCTTTCTTTCTTGATACCTGTAACCATATACACACACACACACACATATATATATATATATATATATATATATATATATATATATATATATATATATATATATATATATATATATATATATATATATATATGTATGTATGTGTGTGTGTGTGTGTGTGTGTGTGTGTATGTGTGTGTGTGTGTGTGTGTGTGTGTGTGTGTGTGTGTGTGTGTGTGTGTGTGTGTGTGTGTGTGTGTGTATCTAAAAAGTGGAACAGAGGAAGGTGGCAAACAGGAAGTGCTCATCCTCCTGAATGTATGTAGATATAACCAAAATGAAAAGGAAAGAGAGAGGTAGTAAGTTGGTGGAAAGAAGCCTGGCTGTTCTGGCTCTGAGTGAAACAAAGCTCAAGAGTAAAGGGGAAGAATGGTTTGGAAACGTCTCAACAGTAAAGTCGGGGCGGCTGGAATGGATAATATCGCTGTTGAATTTCTTAAGAAAGGGGGGTGAGTGTCTTGTTGATTAGTTGGTTGGGATTTTCTATGTATGCATGAATCACGGTAAGGTGCCTGAGAATTGGTGGAATGCATGTACAGTGCCCATTGTATAAAGGTAACAGTAGATTAAGGAGAGCCTTCAAACTACATCGGTAGGTGTTTGTTCAGTGTACCTGATAAGTTTTATGGGAAAGTAGTGATTGAGAGGATGAGAACGTAACAGTATATCAAAGCAGGGAGGAACAGTTTCGTTTCAGATGCGGTAGAGGATGTGTGGATCAGGAGTTTGCTTTGAAGAACGTGTGTGACAAATACTGAGAAAAACAGAGGAATTTGTTTGTGGCGTTTATGGATCTGAAGAAAGCATATGATAGGGTTGATAGATAAGCCTTGTGGAAGGTTTCAAGAGTATATGGTGTGGGAAGAAAGCCGCTAGAAGCAGAGATAAGCTTTTTGAAGGGTGTAAAGTGTGTGTACGAGTAGGAACAGAAGAGGGTTAATCGTTCTTAGTGAAGGCTGGATGGCAGCATGGGTGTATGATGTCAACATGGCTGTTTAACTTGTTAATGTATGGTGTGTTGAGAGTGGTAAAAGTAAGTTTTGGATAGAGAGGTAAGTATGCAGTCTGTTGGGGATAAGAGGGCCTGAGAAGTGAGTCATTGTTGTTTGCTGATGACACAGTACTGGTGGCTGACCCAAGTGAGAAACTGCAGAAGTTGGTGACTGAGTTTGGAAGTATGAGTGAAAGGGAAAAACTGAGAGCAAATGTTAACAAAAACAAAGTTGTTAGGTTTAACAAGGTAAAGGGAAAAGTTAGATGAGGTGTGAGTTTGAACAAATAGAAATTGGAGGAATTAGAATGTTTTAGATATCCGAGAGTGGACATGCCTGCAAACGGAATCATGGAAGCGGAGGTAAGTCGTCGGGTCGGTGAGAGGGCAAAGCATCTCCTGGCACTGAAAAATGTGCGGAAAGAGAATTCGTTTTCTAGAAGGGTTATAATGGGTATGAGTGAAGGTATAGTAGTTTCTACATTGTAATGTGGGTGAGAGGAAAGGGTTATAGATGAGGATGTGCACAGGAAGGAGGACGTGTTGGAAACGAAATGTCTGAGAATAATATGTGGCATGAGGTGGTTTGATCGAGTAAGTGCTGTAAAGATAAGAGAGAGACGTGTGGTAAATATAAGGGTGTGGTTGAGAGAGCTGAAGAGGGTGTGCTGAAATGGTTTGGACATATGGAAAGAATGAATGAGGAGAGGTTGAAAAAGAGGATATATATGTCAGAGGTGTGGGGAACATGGAGACCAAATTGGACATAGAAGACTGGAATGAAGATTTTGAGTGACAGGGGACTGAGCTCGCTGGAGTATGAAATGCGTGCACGGGATAGAGTGAATTGGAACGATGTGGTGTATAAGGGTCGTCCTGCTATCACTGGACGGAGCCAGGGTATGTGAACCGGCCGGGGGAAACCACAGTACAGTCTGTGGGGCCTGGAAGAGGACAGGGAGCTGTGGTCTCGGTGCATTACACATGACAGCTAGAGAATGGATGTGAGCGGATACGGCCTTTCTTCCTCTGTTCCTGGAGCTACCTCGCAAACGCAGGAAACGGGGATAAAGCATATTTCACATATATTTACAGCCAGTTTTACCAAGTTATTAGACTCTGTACACGGTATAAGGAAGCACAGCGATAAAGATCGAACACACGACAAGTCCATTCCAGCCGTGTCGAAACCTAATTCCGGGCAGAGCCGAAGAAGATGGGAGACCATTGCCTCCCATGGTTCAGGGAGGAGCTTTAGAGTTGAATGTTGTACCCCACACAACACAGTCGCTCGGAATCTCAAATTTCTCGTGATCGAAGGGACGAGTTTAAGATAAAAGATCACTGTCAAATTTCTCGTGATTGAGGGGACGAGTTTAAGATCACTCTTTGGTTATCTTTTTTTTGAAAGTGTGCAGGCCCGAATGATATCATCAAACACGACATCCCTAAACTGCCGAAGATGATATTCACGTTTGGGTTATCTTTAAGTAACAGCGTCCGAAGGGTAACAAACACCGTATCCCTAAAATGACGAGTCTGTTTGACTTACCTTAAAGTCCCAATGAAAACGATACACACCACATCCCTAGACTATCGAGAGTGGGATTCCTGTCTGGGTTATCTTTAAATAGGCTATCTTTAAGTAGGCTATCTTTAAGTAAGCTATCTTTAAGTAGGCTATCTTTAAGAAGGCTATCTTTAAGTAAGCTACTTTAAGTAGGCTATCTTTAAGTAAGCAATCTTTAAGTAGGTTACCTTGAGTAGGCTATCTTTAAGTAAGCTATCTTTAAGTAGGCTATCTTTAAGAAGGCTATCTTTAAGTAGGCTATCTTTAAGAAGGTTATCTTTAAGTAACAATAGAGTCCAAATGATACCAAAAAAAAAACCACAACATCCCTAAACTAATGAGTCTCAAGTTCCTGTCTGGTGCTATCTTCCAGTGTGCTGTTTGTGAATGATAACAATTTCCACCACTGTTATCCTTGCCGTTCGCAATGAAATGATATCGTATCCATGACTGCTTGAAGTGAGCTGGCTCGGAGCATCCAGACTAGGGGAGCGAAACTGTGAACCACTATCTTGTAACGTGTGGTCAGCCACGCCCCTCTGGTCCCAGGGGACACTGAGCCAAGGGCGTTCACCTCCTCCTCCACCACCACCACCTCCTCCTCCACCACCAAAGCAATAACAACAACTATCGCCTATCCATGTGTCGTGGACTCCGCCAATCACCACAATCACCACCACCACTGAATCAACCACAATCACCACCATCACTACTTCAACAACCACAATCACCATCATCACTACCACCACCACTATTATCACTTCAACAACCACAATCACCACCATCACCATCATCGCCACTTCAACAACCACAATCACCTTCACCACCATCACCATCATCGCCACTTCAACAACCACAATCACCATCATCGCCACCATCACCATCATCGCCACTTCACCAACCACAATCACCACCATCACCTCATCACCCACAGCCGCTCTCTGTGGATAATTTCCCAGTGTTCAAGTGTAATGATGATGATGATGGTGGAACCATACATTTAAATCTTCCCATTTTTCTCGTATGTGAGTCTCTCTCTCTCTCTCTCTCTCTCTCTCTCTCTCTCTCTCTCTCTCTCTCTCTCTCTCTCTCTCTCTCTCTCTTCCAGTGAGCCAGCTTCTTCAGTGGCTCTCGAGCTTCATTCCTATTTCCCCCACACTGTTGCGTCTCACCTACCCACCCACACACGTCGGTTGCTAAACATGCTTTCAGCCCACAGACGTACACAGGTTCCCTATTCTTACGCAAGAATGACACTGGACGACACGTAACTCACGCGCCTCGTTCTTTGTCGACCTTATAGATATTCCTGTGGTGAGCGTAACGCGATAGCCCTGCAATGTAGCAAACATCTCACGGCAAATACGGCACGACGTCAAAAAATGTGAACCTTACCCCAACATAAAAAGAGAAAAAAAAAAATGAATAAAGTGTCAGTATGTTCACGTTAACTTTTTCATAACATCCGAAACGAAATTACTTACGAATAGACAGCTAGATGGACAGATAGATATTGATGAGCAATATCAAGAAGTGTGGGTAAAAGAAATATCCATTTTCTTTGGCATGTCATGTGTCACGGGAGACTAAATCATTTACGCGCTCAGCGAGCAAGCGTCGCAGTTTTTCTTTTTCACTAGATGAAGTCAGAACACTTTTTTTCATAGCTTATCTATTCTTTTCATGATACTACACTAATTAATAGATATTTTCCATCTCTTCTTCTTCATAATATTACCACAAGAAGAGGCCCAGCACATTTTAAATGTTAGGTCTGTAACTTCCTCCAAAAATTCGAAAAATACTTTCCCTTGTCTCTTCGTATTCCCTTTCATAACCCTCTATCTATATTTCAATTAAGACCCGGCTTTGATGTGAACTTTTGTTCGTGGCTGGAGCCTCCAGCTTAAAAAGGAAAAAAAAAATATACCGTCCGAAATGAAAATGAAGATGCGTTCTTGCACAATTTTCAGTGCTACATATAGCACAACTTCAACTGTTAATTGGGAGGCGACTATTTCCCAAGCTTGGTTAGAATTATCCTTTTAAAACGACAGGTGTTCACGCTGTTCGCTTCACGTAACTTGAATACCTCGACATATTCTGAAGTTAGACTCAATGTAAGCATTTCTTTGCATGAACAACGCTATTGACGAGGCCCCCTTCTTTTTTTGTTGTTTTGAAAATACAATGCAAAGGAGAGAGAGAGAGAGAGAGAGAGAGAGAGAGAGAGAGAGAGAGAGAGAGAGAGAGAGAGAGAGAGAGAGAGAGAGAGAGAGAGAGAGAGATAGGGACATTGTAAGGGAAGCAAGCGCAAGGAGGGGACAAATTAACCTCCTCAGCTGCTACTATACAATAGCACCATCGTCACAACTTCGATGTGTGCTTCTCATCAGCGTAACTTTCCCCCCTGAAGAAGAAGAAAAGCCTGAACTGTGTTCCTGATATAAATATACACTGCACACTCAAAGCCCGGCGGATAGGCAGGTATAGTGGTGCGTGCCGATGTCGGGTTACGAGACGCCAGAAACCATCCTTCAACAGGACGAGCGACCGACTGACACACACACACACACACACACACACACACATAAACAAAGCATCATCCCTTCTGCCTGAGCTTCTATGCCTCTTACCTTGAAGTTGTCCCCCCCCCCCCCCAAAGGGAATCCCGAGAAACGAGTGGATTACTCACGCAGAGTCTTGGTGTACGCCAAGGGCATCATACAACTGTCTCTGTCAAGAACGGGCCCGCTACCTACCCCCTGGGCAAACCCATCAGTCAAGTGAGGGATTATATATACGAGTGAGTGGTTATCGTGAATGATGTGTTGTAGCTTACTAGGACGAGGGATCTCCCTACGGTCTACATTTTCGCTGTACGTACGTAGAGTACGTAATACGAGGCAGTTAATTTAAAGTCAGGTGCCTTATAATAATTTACGCATATATGGTTCCGAGCATAGAATTACGAGTCTCTGTCTGGATTTAACTTCGGCTCCGTGAGGAAATATATAAATACACCTTTTTGTAATACAAATAGGACTAGTTCCTGAAGCAGAAGAAAGTTTAGCAATTTAGCCGTAAATTAAAAGTCTTGGCTATAATGTACCTGTCTCGTTTATCCATCAACATTACGCTTCACTACGGCTGAAGGCTGTCAGGAGGCGGAAAGAGCAAAATCCTTGACGTCAGGAAAGACAAAGAGAAAACTTGGAGAATAAAGATGGAAAAAAGAATCAGCAAATGAGAATTTCCAGACAATCCTTCGCAGAAATATTGCCGAGCTTAGAACACTGAAAATATCGAAAACATGAACGAATCTATATATATATATATATATATATATATATATATATATATATATATATATATATATATATATATCATCCCTGGGGATAGGGGAGAAAGAGTACTTCCCACGTATTCCCTGTGTGTCGTAGATGGCGACTAAAAGAGAAGGGAGCGGGGCGCTGGAAATCCTCCCCTCTTGTTTTTTCTTTCCCCAAAGAAAGAACAGAGAAGGGGGCCAGATGAGGATATTCCCTCAAAGGCCCAGTCCTCTGTTCTTAACGCTACCTCGCTAACGCGGGAAATGGCAAATAGTGTGAAAAAAACAAAAAACAATATATATATATATATATATATATATATATATATATATATATATATATATATATATATATATATATAGGTATAACATGAAACCAATGGAGTAATAATCAGTTATGCCAAATCACGAGAGAGAATTTTTGATAGCTTCGCGACCAACTTCGGAGGCAGATGACACAGGAAGTCATCTCCCCAGATGACCATCATTTCTCTGCCGTATGTGGAGGAGATATTACGGGCAATAACACCACCATCTTTCGCACAAGGGAATCCTCAGAACACAGCTGTTTAGCGGCAGGATCTTTACCACACGAGCGTAAGGACACTATTGGTATCGCGTAGTACGTCTATAAAACGCGGTCATGGTGAGCGAGACAGTGAAAAGTTTCTATGGACATAACTCTGGAACACACACACACACACACACACACACACACACACACACAGCTGCGAGAGCTGTAGGTGCATTTCAGTAATATTGAAATTACATCATTCAGTTCATATAAAAATCAACCTAACGTTCTCTAACCATTTCATGTCTAGTATTATTTCTCCAGATGTTAAGGTACACTGCGTCAGATGTATGCTCTACAGGCTACAGAATGGTTCTGGAACCACACCATTGATCATGGTATATGTGGAATCTACCCCATTTAGCGACTGGTGAAAGAAAATGGTAACAGTACTTTGATATACTTAATATTTGGACACACTTACAGATAGCTATATCAACAATCACTTTTGTGTTATTCATCCAATATTTCTTACCATAACCTACGTAATTGCTATTCCCACTTCGGTTAAGTACAGTGTCAAGTATTATCGAATAATGGCCTCCTTTGCACGCTTCTACTCTCTAGCTGTCATGTATAGCACACCGAGTAAAATACAATAACTATATTACCCATTCATTCGTTTGAAGGTATAGAAAACGGCATGTCATTCCCTACTGTCCATCATATCTTCACAATATAATGTAAATGACGCAAGTGCGCAGCTGCCTGCCTTGCGCATTCATAACGTCATTCATTCTCTCAGTCATGGAACTAACAAGGTTTGAGCAAATGTTGGGGCTAGACGTCTTATGAATTCCCAAACTTCTCTCGCTATTTTCTCAATGGCTCGTGGTGGCGGGTTCGCTCCCGGCCCGCGTCTCGCCCTCGACACATTGTTGCCCCACAAGTTCTCGATTGGGTTCATGTGGCATCCACTGGTGGGCCAAATTATGGGTTTGCAATTCCGGATGTTGCTCCAACCACTGCCTTACAGTGTTGCCGGTATGGCTGGGGGGCCACACCCAGCCCTACAATGTTCACACCAGCACCGCTACTCTTGGCCAATTCCGGAATCCTTTTCGGCCTGGAAGCGAGCGTTCAAGTGGTCTCCAGTGGCTGGCGCGACGCTGCGTGCTTCCACAGAGGACAACGACTTTTCATCCGTGAGTATCACGTCTCTCCGAAAAAATATATGCGGTCGTGTGTAAAGTATTCTAGGGCAAAGAAGAAGCCACACTCCTATTGTTGTGATTGTCCAAAACACATGTTTTGGACAATCACATGTTTACCAAATGGCGTCCTAGCTTCGTCTCTTCCATGTATACTAACTGACTGTTATATTTCTCTCTTGTGTCTCCCCTGATGCTGTGATTATTACATGAAAGTGCACTTGCGAACTTTTCGTGTTTCATTTTCCCTGTGGACTCATAGGAATATATATATATATATATATATATATATATATATATATATATATATATATATATATATATATATATATATATATAAATTTCATTCTAGATCTATGTAAATATCAAAGGTGCCTCGACCTGTAAAGAACCATAGATGAAAGGCAGAGCAGCACCACCACCACCAGCAGCCCCCATCCCCCCCCACGGTCCGCCATGTGAAAAAGGAAATGAAACAAAGTTGGATCCACACAACATCTGTGATGTACACTGTCAACACTGCACCAGTGACATCCAGCAACATCAACACTGCATCAGCGACGTATTACATCAATAACTACAACCCTCCCTCTCTCTGTCTCTCTCTCTCTCTCTCTCTCTCTCTCTCTCTCTCTCTTCCCCCCCCCCCCCCCCCTCACGGCTGGATGTCACAACCGTGTCAACCAACACACCTACGCAGGCATTTCATGTTGACCTGGCGTCTGCCGTGTTTCGCCGCCACCAATGTCCACATTGAACGACCCAAACCACCCATCTCGTCAGACCTAGGCTTGACCTGCATAATGAAAGCGACGCCTTGCGAGAAACACTTGAACACCACAGCGCCGCATTACCACACACACACACGATACCACACGAGAGTAACAGGTTCCCAGAACGTTGGAAAGTCATGTTCCGCTCAACTCGCACTAACACACTGAGACTGGGTTACCATTCTTGCCCATCTGACCTCGCTGTTTTGGTGTTAAGATGAGAATATTCCACAGACCTTTCCAATCTGCGTTTAATATGGAGCTCTTCCAGCTTCGAAGCTGCCTACTGCCAGCACTCGATGCAAAAAACAAGAAGGTTATGAACTCGTGTGAAGCTAGAAGTTCCTCGAAAAGGAACTCTACTCCTTTGCGTCCATTGACGATCATACAGCCTCGATGGATGTGACTTCTCGCGCGCGGGATAACCACTGACCCCCATCAGTCCCTAGGGAATAAGACACACATGAGGAATAAACACAAGAGCCAGATGAGATAGATCGGGCAGTGTGCGAAATGAGACAGATCGAACAGTTTCCGAAATCTGTTCGTTCCAGAGAGAAAATTCCTGTCTTATGCTTCACTCTAACGTCCTTTTCTTCTTAGCCGCATGCGGCCGATGAAATGAAAAGGGTTGCGGATCTTTGATCTAACACATTCGTCAGTCCTTCATAAGACTCGATCTCCTTCTTTGCCTATTTTCAATTTACCCATCTGCTTCTCTCAATGATGTTCCCATCTGTTCTCTTGTTCTTCACACGAAGTATTTAACTCCTTTCAAAATATCTTAGTCTCCCTGAAGTTTGCAGCTATTCTCTCTCTCTCTCTCTCTCTCTCTCTCTCTCTCTCTCTCTCTCTCTCTCTCTCTCTCTCTCTATCTCTCTCCAGCGCTAAACCTAATAACTTTGTTTTCATTGACATTTACTCTCAACTTTCTCCTCTCTCCCCCTTAACTAAGAAGTCAACTTTCTGCGTTTCTCACTCGAATCTGCCACCAGCGCAGTGTCATCAGCAAATAACGACTGACTCCCCTCCCAAGCCCCCTACCCCCACCCTTCACAGACTTTAAACGTAGCCCTCTTCCCAGGAACTCCCGAAATCACCTAACTCTCTACACTATTCATAAAGAAATTAAACAATCATGGTGACAAAAAGACACTCTTGCCGCAAATCAACCTTCACCTGGAATCACTCACCCTCCTCACCATCTACCCGGGCAAACGCCTTGCTCTCTTGACAAAAAGTCCTTACTGCTTCTAATAGCTTCCCCTCCCACACCATATATTCGTATCACCTTCCGCAAAGAATCTCTGTCTACCCTATCATATGCTTTCTCCAGATCCATAATTGCCACACACAAATCAGTCAATTTCTCGAAGTAATTTTCACAAAAATTCTTCAAAGCAAGCACCAGATCGACACATATTCTACCACATCTGAAACAACTTTTTTTTCCCTTCCCAGTCTGAGGCTCAATGCAATCCACTCCTCTACCACCGCGCTTCCACACAACTTACGAGTCATACTTCAACTAACTTGTACCTCTGTAATTCAAAAATTTTCCTTTGTCCCCACATATCTTTATACGATAACATTCCTCCAATCTACAGACACCTTACCACGATTCGTACTCACACTGGAAATCCTTCCCAAACAATGAACAACACAGCCCACTTTATAAGGAAAGTCAACATCGGTAGCGTCCACTCCAACCGTCTTTCCACATCATCAAACACATTCAACAGTCCTTCAAAATACTCACTCCATCCTTTCTTCACCTCATCACCAACTGTTACCACTTCCCAATTTGCCCCCTTCACTAATGTTCCCATTCATTCTCTTGTTAACCTCCTTCTAAAACATCATCCTATTCTCCCTTAAGTTTCCTGATACTCTATCGCTCAGACTCGCATTTGCCCTCTTTTTCAACCCCTGCACACCTTCCTCTTGACCTCGTGTATACATCCCAATCACTTTCACTGCTCCACGGCAAATAACACTCTCACACCTCTCTTATCTCTTTCACTAGCCGTCCTCACATGTCCGCCTCCCTTTTCTCATCATGCCACACACTTCTCACCCACATGCCAGCACTGCCTCCCTTAAGACCTACCATTCCTCATCCCCTCCCCCAGCCTCATTTACTCTCACCCTTAGTATCTCTTCACGCAAGCCTCTTTTTCAAGTTCGCTCACTTTCACCGCATTTTTTTTTCTACTCAATATCATTTTTTCTTTTCCCAAAGCCTCATCAAACGTACATACAACGCTCATTTTCAAGAGAGAGAGAGAGAGAGAGAGAGAGAGAGAGAGAGAGAGAGAGAGAGAGAGAGAGAGAGAGAGAGAGAGTCAACTCCAAAGTGTTGGAAGGAGTGGACTTGTCGTTCCTAAACAAGAGTCAGTTGGTTCATAATTAGCCTCAGACCGTTAAGAACAGAAAACGTATTCATGCATTATGAGGGGCAACTCTGGTCGTCTCCCTTCATAACGCAGAAAACGTTTGGACTCCAAACCTTAAATCATAATCATCTGTGAGGCGAGTTTTACTTACCCAAGGCTAGAAGTGAACATAAAGACCTCTTCTAAGTAATGACCTAAGCTTAAAAGGGTAAGAGAATGTCACAGACTCATGGAAAACCTCATAAAGTCGGAGAACATTTTAAGAAGTTTATACAACGGCATGAAAGTCTGTGGATTCAGGGTCCAAAAAAGGCGTACAACAATTGTGACTGGTTTTCAAAAACATGTAACCTGACCAGAAAAAAAAAAAAGTCGTCTTTCATTCGCCCATTCGCTAGATGTTCTAGGATGCAACTCATGAAAATATATCTAACGTATTCGAACTCTGCAGTATATAAATCATCAACAAATAACACGACTTTAATGATGATTTTTGCTTCAATTTTGCAACAAACCAAATTTGTATCATAATGCAAGGATGATGCTTTATATCATCTCAGATTATGTTCGAGACTAGATATTGGGTTTTTCAAAACATAAACAGTGCGACATTTTTTTTACCGACCGATTCAAATTTAGCTGAATCGTCGTAAACACGTCAAATACTGCAAATGTTCATATGCATTAAGTCTCCCGCGTCAGTTCAGGTTGATATTAAAGACGTTACAGTGGAATACAACAGTAACTCTTGAGCTGCGGTTATATTGGGAAGAATGTATACAACGTATTACCACTGACTTACATTTTTCTTCTTGATCAAACTGATCTTTATAGATTAATTCGTATTCTTATAAGAAGAGGCAAGTTACGGTACGAGGTTAAAAAAAGGCGAAAATCTTAAAGCAGGAGATGATGGAGCAACATCATCTGGTATTTAACAGTTTGGCTAGCGCCAGGTTAAGACCCAATTTACACGTTTAATGTATCTTATAATGGAAGTTGTATTCCTCTTAAGTGGAAGACAGCAGTAATTGTGCCATTACTTAAAAGTTACAGCCTGGTATAAAGCAGTAGTAACTGACTACCACCCAACCCGTGGTATGAGGCAGTAACTGACAGCCACCCGCCGCTTAGTATGAGGCTGCAACTGACTGCCAACGGACGCTTGTTATATGGCTATATAACTGACAGTTACGGGTCGCCTTGTATAAGGCTGTAACTGACTGCCACTGGCCACAGAGTATAAGACTATAGCGAACCACCAATCGACCTACAATCGTTAGCGATATAAAGGACAGCGGCAGAGCGCCTCACACATCAACCGACCTCACCTAGGCTGCTCCTCCGCTTGAGGGAAGCCCGAGATGAACGCACCCCCGGAAAACGTTTAGAAAAACATACCTGCTGTGGCCATACTAACGGGCGTTCTCTAATTCATGACTTACTACAAATGCCATGGTTAACAACGCGTGAGAGAAACAGAGTAGGAAGATGTCCGTGTGGCTGTAAAGATTACATTTTGTGTTTTGGACACGAAAGATTCCTCGTTCCATTCAGACGACAGCTGGAACTGGTCTTACGAATAAGTGCAAGAAGGTGACAACGAGGCACAGAATTACAGTTATTATTCCCTGAGCCATTGTCCAGATCCTACAATACAACGATGAATAACTGCTAAGCCTGGACTTCTTATTCTAAGCAATTATTGATTTCATTTTTTTCTACATAAGGTTACCTTATTCTAGCAAATTGATGTTGCTGACAGACAATATATAGATACGTTTTGTGTCTATAAATTTCTTAACCGTAATACCACGATATATTTTGTCGCTATATCTTGGCGAGGAGTAGTTTAAGGTGAACTGGACGACCCCCACAGACCTTTCAGTAATTTTCCTCTCCTATTTCACACATAGCGTGGAAAAAAAAATACTTGTCAACAGTGAAACACGAGTCATGGATCAAAACAGATGGGACTTGTAACAACGGATAATTGTTTAGAAACAGTCCACTTAAAGTATCTATATATTTATTCTGCTTTGTCGCTGTCTCCCGCGTTAGCGAGGTAGCGCAAGGAAACAGACGAAAGAATGGCCCAACCCACCCACATACACATGTATATACATACACGTCCACACACTCAAATATACATACCTATACATCTCAATGTACACATATATACACACACAGAGACATATACATATATACACAAGTACATAATTCATACTGTCTGCCTTTATTTATTCCCATCGCCACCTCGCCACACATGGAACAACAACCCCCTCCCCCCTCATGTGCGCGAGGTAGCGCTAGGAAAAGACAACAAAGGCCCCATTCGTTCACACTCAGTCTCTAGCTGTCATGTAATAATGCACCGATACCACAGCTCCCTTTCCACATCCAGGCCCTACAGAACTTTCCATGGTTTACCCCAGACGCTTCACATGCCCTGGTTCAATCCATTGACAGCACGTCGACCCCGGTATACCACATCGTTCCAATTCACTCTATTCCTTGCACGCCTTTCACCCTCCTGCATGTTCAGGCCCCGATCACTCAAACTCTTTTTCACTCCATCTTTCCACCTCCAATTTGGTCTCCCACTTCTCGTTCCTCTGACACATATATCCTCTTGGTCAATCTTTCCTCACTCATTCTCTCCATGTGACCAAACCATTTCAAAACACCCTCTTCTGCTCTCTCAACCACACTCTTTTTATTTCCACACATCTCTCTCACCCTTACATTACTTACTCGATCAAACCACCTCACACCACATATTGTCCTCAAACATCTCATTTCCAGCACATCCACCCTCCTGCGCACAACTCTATCCATAGCCCACGCCTCGCAACCATACAACATTGTTGGATCCACTACTTCTTCAAACATACCCATTTTTGCTTTCCGAGATAATGTTCTCGACTTCCACACATTCTTCAAGGCTCCCAGAATTTTCGGCCCCTCCCCCATCCTATGATTCACTTCCGCTTCCATGGTTCCATCCGCTGCCAGATCCACTCCCAGATATCTAAAACACTTTACTTCCTCCAGTTTTTCTCCATTCAAACTTACCTCCCAATTGACTTGACCCTCAACCCTACTGTACCTAATAACCTTGCTCTTATTCACATTTACTCTTAACTTTCTTCTTTCACACACTTTACCAAACTCAGTCACCAGCTTCTGCAGTTTCTCAAATGAATCAGCCACCAGCGCTGTATCATCAGCGAACAACAACTGACTCACTTCCCAAGCTCTCTCATCCACAACAGACTGCATACTTGCCCCTCTTTCCAAAACTCTTACATTCACCTCTCTAACAACCCCATCCATAAACAAACTAAACAACCATGGAGATATCACACACCCCTGCCACAAACCTACATTCACTGAGAACCAATTACTTTCCTCTCTTCCTACACGTACACATGCCTTACAACCTCGATAAAAACTTTTCACTGCTTCAAAGAACTTGCCTCCCACACCATATATTCTTCATACCTTCCACAGAGCATCTCTATCAACTCTATCATATGCCTTCTCCAGATCCATAAATGCTACATACAAATCCATTTGCTTTTCTAAGTATTTCTCACATACATTCTTCAAAGCAAACACCTGATCCACACATCCTCTACCACTTCTGAAAATCATACAGCAAAGCAAAAGGTACCTTACTTACAAGAAAAACAAATTACTTACATATAAAAGATACTGGATCATACATTACTATAGCTCAGTGCCTTCCCAATAGAGAACCACCTCGCTTCGTAACAAAGATCCTTTATCATAACATTAACAACACGGGCAAAAACCTTAGGTTTCAACCCTATATCTATACTGACTGCTGCCACACCTAGATCAAAATGTAACAACTTACCAAGAAAAGAAAACAAAGTCCTGAAATGCCCTTCTTCTCACAGAACAAACCGTAACCTCTCACTTTAACAACCTTCAAACCTCTGACATTAGCCTCGGCAAAACATACCACGAAAGCTTGCATAAATGAAATGAAACCTTTGCAGGCGAAAAGATGCCAAATACTTCCTTAAATAAGTATATGTATTAAACGAGAGGCATAAAAATATCTAAAAAAGGGACCTCTGTTTTATTTTATTAGTTGATAGTTCTTAGAAGGAACACAGATATATTTCTGTGTAATATGTTTACTGTAACCATCACTTTTATCATACATGGGCAACCTATTTTCTCAAAAGTCTAATTTCTTCAGCTTGTAGAATTAAATTAACGCATCTTTATTCTTCTCATCGCATTTCATCCTACATACACTTTTGTATATACACATGATCTAATTGTCTGCTGAACTGATATTTACAAGCTAAGTGTTTGAAGTTTAAAAGTTATAGTTTTCAAAGACCGTGATGGATATATCGTTGAAGTGGCAAAGTGCCATTTTGGCATGGTACTTTTGCTTATCTCTTATCGAATTTATATACTTTTTTTTTTGTACTATTAGCCTTGAAATCTTCATTCTCTGTAGGTTAACACCAGCTGATCTTTTTATACGTAAAGTGGTGACACAACTTGAAAACAAGCGTTACTATGGAGAGAGTTGGATTGGACTGTAAACACCTTTTCACAAGTACCAAAAGACTTATCCCATTAACGTCCTAAGGGACATAGAGGTCACATTATTTACATTTGACGCTGAGAAGAAAATGAGTAATGAGATGTTCAGAAATATTTCTTTCAAATATACGTACCAACCACTGTGTACAGCTGAGTTTAAAGGCAATTTTTGAATAATGTGCTCCACTATTAACATCAATTTCGGAATATTTTCTATATTGTAGTCTACTATAGCATAATACATTATGACCACTTAAAAAACATGCAGTGTTAAAGCATTTGCTTTCAATTTGTAACGCAAACTATGGCGAACCATGGCATTAAAAGCAGCAACATACAGAATTATAAATTGAACATTTAAAGAATTAATGACGTAAACGTTTAATATATCTGAATCGATGTGGTTCAAACTGACCGGGCTATTCTCATATCCCCTTTAACACGATGGCAAACAGAACATACTTGTGATAAACTAACAAACGTACAAATGAACAAAATGCACTACGTAAAAGATCGTTTAAAAATATCGCAGGAACACCGGGAAAAGTAACACTGCACCATAACTAACCACAAATTCACAAGTTCCTTATCATTTGGGAACCTGTGAAAGATTGGATGACGACCCCTTACCCTCTTTCCCTTACAAAATAACAACACATGAATGCGATGCGTTAGTCAATGCTGCCATGGATGACGTATCGAAAGTCGCAGCGTGGAAACAAAATAACTGCGAACGCCAATTGCGCCACCTGGAGGTGGAGCGGTAATGCTTGTGTTCGTTTGTCCATTAATGGACCAAAGGTCATCATCTGAGTTTTAACTATCCTACTCTATGGTCTTTGACATGCCATCCTCTCTGGCACTGACACAAAAATACACTTATAGCTTACACCAGGCAATGTGAACGTAATACACACGCTGCAAAACGTTTATGTAATGTATTTACAACAATGCTTTACGTAAATATCTAGTTGGGATAAGGACAAGGGAAATACTATATTTAACGAGGTTATTTGGTAGACGAACTCTCTCTCTCTCTCTCTCTCTCTCTCTCTCTCTCTCTCTCTCTCTATATATATATATATATATATATATATATATATATATATATATATATATATATATATATATATATATATATATTCCTACAAGTCCTCGGGGAAAATGAAACACGATAAGTTCCCAAGTGCACTTTCGTGTAATAATCACATCATCAGGGGAGAGACAAGAGAGAAATATAATAGTCAGTTGATATACAATGAAGAGACATATAATTATGAGAACGAAAATGTTTTGCAATTTATTCTATTCCAAAAAATAAACATTTTGTAATATATATATATATATATATATATATATATATATATATATATATATATATATATATATATATATATATTTATCCCTGGGGATAGGGGAGAAAGAATACTTCCCACGTATTCCCTGCGTGTCGTAGAAGGCGACTAAAAGGGGAGGGAGCGGGGGGCTGGAAATCCTCCCCTCTCGTTTTTTTTTTGATTTTCCAAAAGAGGGAACAGAGAACGAGGCCAGGTGAGGATATTCCCTCAGAGGCCCAGTCCTCTGTTCTTAACGCTACCTTGCTAACGCGGGAAATGGCGAATAGTATGAAAGAAAGAAAAGATATATATATATATATATATATATATATATATATATATATATATATATATATATATATATATATATATAAAATTCTGGGAGCCTTGAAGAATGTGTGGAAGTCGAGAACATTATCTCGGAAAGCAAAAATGGGTATGTTTGAAGGAATAGTGGTTCCAACAATGTTGTATGGTTGCGAGGCGTGGACTATGGATAGAGTTGTGCGCAGGAGGATGGATGTGCTGGAAATGAGATGTTTGAGGACAATGTGTGGTGTGAGGTGGTTTGATCGAGTAAGTAACGTAAGGGTAAGAGAGATGTGTGGAAATAAAAAGAGCGTGGTTGAGAGAGCAGAAGAGGGTGTTTTGAAATGGTTTGGTCACATGGAGAGAATGAGTGAGGAAAGATTGACCAAGAGGATATATGTGTCGGAGGTGGAGGGAACGAGGAGAAGAGGGAGACCAAATTGGAGGTGGAAAGATGGAGTGAAAAAGATTTTGTGTGATCGGGGCCTGAACATGCAGGAGGGTGAAAGGAGGGCAAAGAATAGAGTGAATTGGAGCGATGTGGTATACCGGGGTTGACGTGCTGTCAGTGGATTGAATCAAGGCATGTGTATGGGGGTGGGTTGGGCCATTTCTTTCGTCTGTTTCCTTGCGCTACCTCGCAAACGCGGGAGACAGCGACAAAGCAAATATATATATATATATATATATATATATATATATATATATATATATATATATATATATATATATATATATATATATATTATCCCTGGGGATAGGGGAGAAAGAATACTTCCCACGTATTCCCTGCGTGTCGTACAAGGCGACTAGAAGGGAAGGGAGCGGGGAATGGAAATCCTCCCCTCTCGTTTTTTTTTTTTTTTAATTTTTCAAAAGAGGGAACAGAGAAGGGGGCCAGGTGAGGATATTCCCTCTAAGGCCCAGTCCTGTTCTTAACGCTACCTCGCTAACGCGGGAAATGGTGAATAGTATGAAAGATATATATATATATATATATATATATATATATATATATATATATATATATATATATATATATATATATATATATATATATATCAGACTTTTTCAGGTATATGCACAAACTGTCATCTCAGTTGTCAGGGAAAGGAAGAAAAAGTGTAGAACAAACGCGTAAAACATTTTGCGGCCGATGGTGTTGCTCTGTACCGGCATAATTCATCACGCACTCCATTTTCTATGTGGTCTGGCTCTGGGTTGAGAGAGGAAAAAAATGGGGATGGGTACATCTCTCACAGTAGGTGACCCAACCATTGTGGGAAGCCTGGTGTACCATCCCATCTGTCTTCTATAACAGAAACAGTTTCTAGCTTAAGCATTTTTTTTTTCCCCGAATAGAATGGATCACAAAATGTTGTTTCTATTTTTTTTTCGAATAGAATAAAGCGCAAAATATTTCATTTTCACACTCTAAGAATAAGTCAGCTACCTCCAAACATTAAACTCTATTTATATAAAGATGGACATGGAGTCAAAGATACAGTCAGCCAACTGTAATAAATACCACTTTTTGTTAATGATATAAAAACACTAAACATTTAAATTTTCCTTATTGAAGGATAAAGATTTTCTTAAAAGACGCTGGGTTTACAGTTGGCTAAACTAACCAAACCTAATCTACGTCAAGACAGGCACAACTTGACATCAGTAATCGAGAGGGGAAGAACGCTCACGACCAGCTTGATACGGAAAGAATTCAAAATTAGCACCAATATGTGGGACGCAAGCATAAGTTACCATCAACGTACAGTTAGTCACAAATGCAGACTATCACCAGCATACCTATTCTTAGCATCGAAAGCTGGCAGTGGTGACTAAAGACGCAAGAACAAGTGCATAACGGGTATCAACCCCACTGGTGTGCTTGTTTCAAGCACACTGTGGCACTAGTAACTGAGACTCGGACACAGCCCAGTTTCGGGCCATGACCTGCAAGCACAAATCGAGCACACTTTGGTGTCAGCCAATGGACTGGAAATTGATATCGGCAGCAGTACTTCAGACACAAGCACAACATGTCACTGGTATGTGTTACAAGCACAAACCATTACCAGTATCTGGGACCCAGGTACAAATAAATTCCTGTATATGGGCAGCAAGCACAGAATAGCGCTAAAATCTAAGACCCAAATGCAAATTAGTGCTGTTAAATTTGTTACAAGCACAGATGGGCAACAGAGTTTGAGACATAGGCACATTGTGGTACCATGATATCAGTGCACAAATTAATATCAGTATTTGAGAATCGAGCTCAAAATTGGCATCGGCGTATAATCTGAAAGCGCAGACTAAAACCAATATACTAGTCCAAATCACAAAATATTCAAGGGTGTGTGCTAAATATAATCCCAAGCAATTTTACAGTTTTCTTTCATTCAAATACTGCATAACTAAAGTAAACTGAAGATTTAATCTTGATAACGCAATATATTTCACGTGAACTAGGATGCCACGTATATGATTCCCATATAGAAAAATATAGACATGGAGCCTGAGAGGACATTACTCATGGATTAAAGTAAGCCGAGCGTTGTGGTCTGCAGGGGAGCTTATAACAGCGAGAGATGAAGAGAGACAGAAGACTCTCTCTTCTCAGTTTGTCTCCAAAGTCTCTCTCTTTCTCTCATTTCTGCTCTTTACATCTTCATATCAATATGCTCTCTCTCTCTCTCTCTCTCTCTCTCTCTCTCTCCATAAAACAACCAGACGAGCCAGCAAAATACTACGACTGGAGATGGTGATAACAGAGACTGAGAGAGATCGTCATAACAACGTTGAGGTGGTGGTGGTGGTGATAGTGGCGGTGGATGGGATGGAGGGAGGGAGCGCTCAGCCCAGCTCAGCTCAGCTCAACAGTGTAACAACCGTAAAAATTTGACGACGTCCCTTGGCACAAGGTCGACAAGAGAGGGTGATGAAATTTGCAGGGTTCGCTTCCCACCCTGCTGCTCCACGGTCATGTTCCTGGTCTCTCGACTGCAATCTACCTCTACACCCGTCATGCAAGGTGGGCAAGGGAGTTGGAAGTGGAGTGCTGTATACTCCTCTATAAAACCCTTCACTATTTACCCCTCACTTAACGTTGCACTTCATTACGACCTACTTGGTATACGCCATCAACATCTACTGTGCAAGTCCATCACCACCCTCTTTCGCAAGCCGGCACTAACTACTTTGCAATTCACAACGACCTACTCAAACACTCACATAATATGAGCTTCAGCGTTACTTACTTAACATTCCACCACCACCTACTTTGCTCTCCACCATCGCCAGCTCCTACTTGCAACACAAGTTCAACGGCCACCAGTTGCTGAGCATAGTATACGTTTGCTTTAACCAAATCACTGTATTTATCATTAAAAAAAAAATATCTATATCTTCCTTTCCCATATCGTAATGTATACTACGGTTGTCCACAGCATACAGCAAATGCTAAAATATTTGCAAAATATACTAAATTTTCAAGAAGCTACATTAGTATATTAACACGTCCGGCTAATTCTTACCTGTATTAGAATATTAATAAAGTCCAGCTAGTACATTAGTCAGATAGATCCTCGACCCTGTGATACAGACCACTTTAATACGACAGGCATGTGTGGAGTTAATTCTGTGGAAGATAAAAGTGGTTTTTATAATCGTTTGTTATTTTGCAATTCAAGGTAAAAAAAAAAAAAATGCTTTTATAATCATCGTTCGTTATTTTGAAATTCATCTTATGTGGTGTAAACCTTGCATTTTTCGATACAGTTTATTCTACAAACATCTGATTTTGTCCTTCATGTTCTGTCGCTGTTTCCCGCATTCGCAAGATAGCGTCAGGAACAATTCAATGATCCTCAGTGGATATATCCTTTCGTAGATCTTTCTTCTAATCATCCTTTTGGACAGTAATATTACAGGAGGGGAGAATTCCCAAGTTCACCTGCTCCCATCCCTCTTAGTCACCTTCTACGACACGAAAAGGATACGCGGGATACTATTCTTTCTCTCCTGTCTCCTACAGATACACTACTGCAGTTCTACAGCCTAAGCGACACAAACGATAATGGAGATAGACTACGTTCTACACAAGCTAATTATAGACGAACAAATTCATCTTAAGTCATTAGTCCTTGAAAAAACTTCATTTACCACACAAAAAGGCCCATAACTCAATCAACACATATCATGGAGAATCAGAACATATACATATGCTCAAATCTCTTTTAAATAAGAAAGCGTTTGTATGCAAAACGGGTATCTCGCAAAGCCAACGTATCTGGTCCAGAGATCTAACGTCATATAAGCTCGACAGCCCGTCACCACTGCAAGTAACTTGACCGCCTCGTAACCACTGCGAGTAGTAACCTGACCTTGTGGCGAACTGGGCAGCCAAGCCATTGTCTCGGGGAATCGATTCTGCCAATGTTTATGGCTCCCACCTCTACTTATAAGCCAGTGGGCGTTGCGCTCTTGTCCCGCCTGTTGCACTAAATTACTGAGCATTCCTTCGTGCGTCACGCTTCCAAAACGGCCTTTGTGTGATCCAGTTGCCTAAAGATTTTTGCAACATCGCGACTTCTTCCTCTTTGTTGACACGAACTGACGATAATTCTAAGTGCAGTTTTGAGTACCTGTCCTTTATACAGCATAAAAATGTTATTCGAATAAGACTTTTTTTTCTTTTTCTATTATAAATCAAGCCACTGCTTTGATGCACTTCCAAATTTTGCTCATACAATAAGATCGAACTACCGGCAATAGAATTGGCTTTCCTACTCCAAAACATATCTAAAGTCCAGTCGGTAACCCTTTGGTTCATACCATTCCATTTCCTTTTTTCGTAAAGTTCCTCCATATTTTTTCTTGAAATATACAGTCCGTGAATCTGCTCTACTGAGATTGTAAACTTCCACTGGAGGAACACATAAGATTGTGTAAACTCATGCTTTAACGTTGAAACTTGTGGTAAAGTCGGTCACGATGTTAAATACTTTGACATTATATCAAATTGTGATCTGGCACAGGTCTGATCGAACACTAACTGAACTTAATATTAAGGATAGCAACTAATGAAGTGACATATTGGCAACGAGTGGTTCGATTTACTATAGAGCTATTCCAGCCGATAAAACCTGTTCGTCTGACATAATGGTATTAGTTACCTTGACACGATATCCACAAGTGGGTAATTGCAAATAAAGTAGGCTCGGAATTCATATAGAAAGTACATGTTCCTCAGAATTTACACATTTAGTTTACTGTAATAAACAACCAAGAATTTCACCTTGGTAATCTAATTCAAATCAAACGAAAAATCTGCTAGTAAAAGAGATAATGAAGCAATGATTCAATCGGATTTTGTCTTTTCTCCCCTGTCCGGGAAACGATCACTGTTGCTGGCAATTACATTTTTCCCAGAGAATATTTTCCAGTGTGGCAAGCGGCCGTGTATCTCAGGTCTCTTGTGACTTGACAGTGACTGACTGACTTTTGACCCCGATCTCAAAGGTGCTTGCTGATGCCGTCATCTCCCGACCTTATGGATTTTCCTTTCGTTTTTCCCCTTTAACGAACCACGTTAGCCATCCACTTTCCTTGAATAATTCTCATTTATGTGTTACTGTACTAGCATCTTTTTAGTTTTGCCAATTTTCTCTCATCTACAGAAGCCAGTGAACTACCGGACCGAAGACGAGTGAGTAATTAGCTTCATACAAGTGAGTAATTAGTTCCATATATCCGTCGGTCTTACCACACAAGCTATTTCTAAGTCTCCTCTCATTCTTTCGTCTGTACGGCCCAAATGAAGTCTTTACCTAGTGCCATAAACCAGCCTTAGAGCCACATTCATTAGTCTTTGAAGGATGCCTAGTCCATGTGTCCTTTTTTCAACATGAGGGTTTTCTACGAGCAATACGCTATCAGTTCAACTATAACCAAAAAACATATCTCAGTTTCATTCATGATGCCTGTCATTAAATGGGTACAAATCAAAATTTTACAACTGTAGTTCTAATGGTTACCAAATACCATGTCTTGAATGATACTAGTGCTGCATCAAAAATTATTTTCCCTCTATACTTTACTTTCTTATACCTCAACAGAGAATTGTTGATAAATTCCCAATGATTCTGCAATCAATCAGTCGGGTCCTTTTCATACACTTGATCCATTATATTTCTTAAAATGTTTCATAATGAAACATCCCACCTTCTATCATGAGATCCCGAAAGCCTATATACGTCAGGTTTCTCATAATGACTTGGTAGGTTACTATGGGGGACAGGAATGCTAAAATTCTGTATATAATTCACGAGAAATTCTTAAAATACATACAGGCTTAAGAAGCTATTGTATTGAACTTAGTACAATATACAGCAAGTATTGCTGAATTGGACATCATCCTTTCACATTTGCTTGTATCAATCGTTCTCATGTATATATATATATATATATATATATATATATATATATATATATATATTTCCTTTTAAACTATTCGCCATTTCCCGCGTCAGCAAGGTAGCGTTAAGAACAGAGTAATGGGCCTTTTTTTGGAATATCCTCACCTGGCCCCACTCTGTTCCTTCTTTTGGAAAATAAAAAAAAACGAGAGGGGATATATATATATATATATATATATATATATATATATATATATATATATATATATATATATTCATTTATTTATCTAATTTATTTTGCTTTGTCACTGTCTCCCGCGTTAGCGAGGTAGCGCAAGGAAACAGACGAAAGAATGACCCAACCCACCCACATACACATGTATATACATATATATATATATATATATATATATATATATATATATATATATATATATATATATATATATATATTTTGCTTTGTCGCTGTCTCCCGCGTTTGCGAGGTAGCTCAAGGAAACAGACGAAAGAAATGGCCCAACCCACCCCCCCCCATACACATGTATATACATACGTCCACACACTCAAATATACATACCTACACAGCTTTCCATGGTTTACCCCAGATGCTTCACATGCCCCGATTCAATCCACTGACAGCACGTCAACCCCGGTATACCGCATCGCTCCAATTCACTCTATTCCTTGCCCTCCTTTCACCCTCCTGCATGTTCAGGCCCCGATCACACAAAATCTTTTTCACTCCATCTTTCCACCTCCAATTTGGTCTCCCTCTTCTCCTCGTTCCCTCCACCTCCGACACATATATCCTCTTGGTCAATCTTATATATATATATATATATATATATATATATATATATATATATATATATATTATATATTCCCATGTATTCCCTGCGACTAAAAGGGGAGGGAGGAAATCTTCCCCTTTCATTCTTTTGGTAAACATGTGATTGGACAATCACATGTTTAACAAATGGCGTTCCAGCTTCGTCTCTTCGATGTATATCAACTGACTGTTATATTTCTCTCTTGTCTCCCATGATGATGTGACTATTACACGAAAGTGCATATATATATATATATATATATATATATATATATATATATATATATATATATAGCAATTTCAGGTTTAAAGGAAAAGAATACTTAACCAGTCATACAAGAGTTTGAAAGTGAAATCACTGATAAAATCATCTAATATCACATTCCAGCTACTGACAGTCACATTACAAAACACAACATATAAGCAAGAACTATCTGATTTGAAATTATTAGAATATGGTGTACAATGACCAAAATACATCAACAAACCTTAATATCAGAAACCAACAGGGATAAATTTACAAATGGAAGGTTAGACAAAACAGGAGTGCCCATGAAAATCCCACATGGTACCATGATATATTTATAGCACTTCCTCATGTGTGGTGATGTGCTCTGACAAAAATGAGCCATTGAGTCTTTAATGCTTATTGTATAAAAGTATGTTCTTGAAATTTAATACTCGTGAGTAATATGTTCTTCATAGATTACAATAATGAGCTCATATATAAAAAAAAAAAAAAAGCCATCATATATATCTTATAAATATAAGGGATAGTTATGAACCTCTCATCGGTGCTAATACTCTCGTACATTGCCATTCCTTTATATATCATGTTAATAAACAAATTGGTTTTCAAAAAGGTGTATACTATGATGATTTTACCTTATACATTAATATTATGCATCTGTACTTCCCATCATTCAGCATGCCTGAGATATGCTAAAAGGAAAATGCCAGTTTTTCCTTGAAAAAAATGTTCTTCCCAATAGGCAAATTAACGCAACTATGTGCCCCATTATGTAATCAGTTCACTGCCTCTATAAGAGACACATGGTATAATCTCTAGGACTTCAACTTACAACAGGGTTACTCTTGTGGTCCTGGACAAGCTGTTAACAAGTCTAATCCAACATAAAGTGAACCACTGAAACTCTTTCATATGAAAGAGGTTGCATTCCTGACCAAAGATTATCCCAATCCAGCATTTCAGGATGGATTTTACTGCAAATGAAAAAGATTACCACCCATACACATTACTCTGTGACACACAATGTCATGATATAATTCCGAAATATACTGAACACTTGCTGAAAAAGATACCACTCTGAAACATGGTGATGAGATCTTTATGTGTTGCTACAGTAGGACGGAGAGGAGTAAGGTTTAAAGGAAGAGATAGGGTGGGGTGCTACTATAATTTCCGTGACCCTGACTAATCTGGACTGTAATTAGTATCTTTATAAATTATTTCCTGACATGTAAAAGCCTTGACTTACTTTGGATGCAGTAAATCAGGGAGTAGCAGTAAACAAGAATGTATTTTGCAAGGTGATAGGGATGAAATCGTAAGGTATTTTGCTAAATAAAATAAGCACAAGAAATATTCGCACAGCTCACGTTATGGATATACACTTTTCTTATTTCAAGGAAGTATTCTTTTAACATAAAAAAAATTGCCAAATCAAAGTACAGTGTTACAAGCAGATACATCATCATATTGTGAGGCCTGGATGCATCATGTACTGTTCATGAGTTACTCTGCAAACAATAATTTTCATTAAAAAGATATTTTTCTTAGCCACAGTATGCAAATTTATGCAATTACATAACCTACACAGGTGGTATCTATGCTTATTAAGCTTTCATCATCTTGGGAGTTACGCACAAGCAAAAAACTAATGTGCAAATTTCCACAATGTCCCAATACTTAATCAGTTTTTCATCTTCACTCAGGAATATCTTTAGTATAGATAAGAAGTTTCCATCATGTATTATTCTGGTGATCGTGCTAACTTGAAAGTCCCATTTTTTCTAAATTATGAATTACGTACGTAAGTGACCCACGATCTCATCAGTTCACCACCTCCATAAGGAATAAACACAGTGCAAGTATGAAGTTTACATTATTTCTATCATTTGCTGAACCTCCTTAGTCACATGAACAATTTGCAAGTTTTCTCTTTAATCTGTTTATGTTCTTCTACTCTTACCAGACTAATCTGGAAGTTTCTAATATATCACACTATCACAAACAACCTCAAAAGGACCCAATGACCTGTTGATGTTTGAGATCCTTTATAATCCTATGAAACCATGAAGAAAAAGAAGGTTTGTATTTACTCTTATCTTTAAAGCGTCAACTGATCTTTATTACCTTATTCTGCTTAAGCGCTAAAACAATATTGAAACTAGTAGTCCTTTTTGGTCAATCAAGAAACAAAATTATCAAATGTAGTTGTGAGCTTCTGATTCCACAGGACTAAGTTTAGCTTCACTAAACCATGAATCATCTATGGGTCTGCCAAGGTTAAATTGCAGGAAAGTAATTAAGCTCAATGTCATATTGTATGATTTTAAATATTCAGAAAAAACATCAACATATAATACTGGGAAAAACATGAGCCTTGGACTACGCTATACCATGAGTCTGAAATAAGCAAGACAAATTTAGGGAGGCTCAGCTTCACCCATACCTATGTTGGAAGACTGTATCTACCAATGTCCAAGCTTCTGATTTTTCAATTACCCAAATACCTGCACATTTGACATGGTTGGATTATCAGACTTTCACATTAGTGACTGAGTCAAGCTGGACCACATTTGCAAAATTTAAGCAAACAATCCAATTGCAGGTTGGGTTTTTCTATTTTACTCTTCTTATGACATTTTCATGTGTAACAAGTTTCCTAAATAGTAAGCCTTCCAAACAGCCCATTTACCCTATGTCTGATTGAAAGAAGTAATTCTTCAATGCTTTTTTTTGAAACCAATCTTCTACAGCACTAAAGTCAAATTAAAAAGGACTTGATATTTCCAGTTTCTAACCTTGAAGTATCAAAGTTTATCCTGAATAACAGTTTCAATCGCCAATTCACTGTATCACTCTTAACTGGTGCATTATCATAATCCATCTAAAGTCAAACTGAAAAGAATATAGTATTATTTCTGCTTTCTAAAATCATCAGTACACTTTGAAATATCAAAGTTTATCCTGAATAACAGTCTCAGTCATCAAGTAACTACTGCTTAATCATAATCCATCAAATAATCATCAAAATTTGACTATCAGACTGACAGACCAGACTGAGTATTTAGAATTATGTTACATTCCACACCATAACTTCTTCAAAAGCTAATCATAGCACTAACCTTCACAAGTAACTAAATCACTTCAAGTTACACATAGTCCCCACTTCCTATTGATGTACTATTAAGTAATACACAGCTAACCATGAAGTTTAAATAAATGCATGACAATAGCCGATAATTGCATTCATAAGTGATCACTCACCAGTGCAATTATTCACAGAAGTGATAATGCCACTACAATATACGATGACAAAGTTATATTCATAAACCAAAAAATAAAAGTATAAAGTTCTGGAATTAGTATGGTTCACAGTAATAGCAAGTCATCAATGTGTCAAGTCTTTGTTAACGAGAGGAACGTTTCCCACTTTAGGTCAGATGCAAGCAAGTTACAATGGTCATATAACTGCAATTCATGCTATTACATTATAAAACTCCTGTATCTATAATATTCCAAAAGTGGAAGGTGCACAGTGTGTCGTGTTTCTGGGAAAAGAGAAGCATCAGCCTGGAAGTTAGGTTGGAAATTTTGAGGAAATTTTGTTTGTCAACATGATGTTGGTATTACTAAAGTTCGACAACCAGATCCTAATGGTGTTATTTCTCCAGTATGATTGAACTATTTCAAACTATCATCTTTTATCTAAATAAGTATATCAACAATATATTTGCGTTTTACAAGTATCTTCTTTTAGTTTATAAATACGGATTAGATATCTCCTAAAGGAACATACCTCTATCATCCTCATGAAACCTATGAATTCCATGAAGTTGTGGATTCTAGCAAAGAATCCTCAACATAAAGTACAAACAAGATGTACTTAAGACTTGCAATAGTGCAATGGAAAATTTTCAACACTGTGAATGAGAAACAGTAAGCAAGGTAAATTTTGTGACACTGGTTGTTTGAAAATTTAAACAGAATGGTGGAAGAGACCCCCCTGAAAATTGGAAAAATCACCCACCCACTGAGAAAATCATATGCATGCTTTCAACAAAATAAAATATACCACCAAACTTTTTCACCTGTATTTCAAGCTCAATCTTTTCTGCAATTCCTCATTTTACAGTCCTGATTTTTTCAAAGATAACATTCCTCACACTACCCATAAAACTGTTATTCCCTTATATGCAACTATCAACTTGTACCTTGTTCTTCACTTTGTACATTACTACTTTTACACTTCATATTCTTAGTGCCCTGCAGACTATAAGGTTAAAACTATATGTTTACATTATACAAACTGGAATCATGAAGTAAATATTTGCATGGATGACTCACACATCTTGTTAATCAGAAGCAACATTTAAGGCAAACAACTAATTTTCACTCATCTATAACTTGATTAGGGGATTTTATGAAATTTGTAACATGCTAAAACTAATGGTTATTCATAAAAAACCCTGAAGACTATTAACTCAATTTCAAAACATTCATTGGTCTGTTTACGTTAACTTTGTTGTTACAAATTTCTCCAATACTTTTATTTCCTTCACTATTATGTAATTCATTTGCAACTTGGCTCCTATATCTGTTACTGTACTCGGCTTGTAAATGTTCCATGGTAATACTACAAATGCAGGTGTCACACATTGGGGCAAGTCTCCTCCACAGTAAGTGATCATGGGTCAATATAGTAATTACCAGACCCAAGCAGAAAAGGAATACATGACGAATCCTCAGTTGAAAAGGATGTTTAAAAATGGCAATTCCTGTTGGAGGAGAAATGCCATAGTTCCAGCATCTTCCTCTGTCATATGCAGTGTATGTTTTTGGATTCTGATGTCCCATCAACTTTGCCCTTTACATCTAACACAAATTTTTCATTCTGCACTCACTATAAACATAAAGCACACCTTCCAAAGATAAAATGAGACAGCTGCTTTAGCCCTATCCTCTGCTATCCGATTAACACTTGCCAACACGTCTAGAAGAGTGGCAAAATTCTACTTTTCTACTTTGAGTGAATTTTTATGATAGTGTTGAACCTTTTGAAGTATGGGATGAACTAGGTCACAGTATGATATGGCTAGGAATGCACTCTAGTAAAGAGAATATAATCTCTTAATTTGAAAGTAAAGCCTCCAGGAAAGAAGGGTTAACTTAGTCAACTCTGCATGCCAGCAATAAATAAGGCACAGGGTCTTTTTTAGTAAAACCAAACAACACTATTAATTCAAAAGTGACAAATTCATCTCTCTATATTTACAGTAATCTGCTTAATACCTCAACTTACTCATTTCTGTCCTATCATGTTATCATTAAACTGAAATCTATTCTTATTCTAATTATCACATTTGCATATCATTCAATTTATACGCTATTCTTCCTAACTCTAACTCCTATAAAATGACTTATTTCCCCCCATGGGCACTCACTATACTATAACACCCTTAAAAAAATCCAGAAAACTAATTGTTCCCAACCCAGCCAAAACTGCTCCTTCTGTTCAAATACTTGCACTACTAGCCTTTATTTTTTTGCATTCATTCTCTCTCAAGCAATACACAAATCTACTTTTTCAGGTCCTTTTAGCTAACCTGTTAAATACTCTTCCATTATCATTTTGTGGTCTATATATAACCATCAAATAGTGCTTCCCTACACATTTTCATAATTATTCTTCTTTCATTACTATTTAGTTACAAAGACTAGCATCAATGACAGCGCCTTGGTACCTAGGACACATGCATGTTGAACTACTTATAACAGCGATTTCCAAAAAAACATGACATGGCAATGCTCTTTCTACTCCTATGTATAATAACTTTCACCATCTTTCTATTACCATTTGTTAGTATTTCCTCACTTACAAGAGCAACTTCAGCACCTAACTGATCATCCCAGTTTTGGATTTTTCTTACTTACGTTCCACACCAATAAATAAATTTCATGACTGCCTTCCTAAATTCTTACTCATTTTCAATATTAAAGACACGCCAAAATTTTAAACATTATATGCGTACTATTCCATTACTTTTCTGAAAAATCTATCCTTGCCGACCGACCTCTTACTACATCATTATACAAACATTCATGCAATAATTCTTAATTACCACAAGAGCCTTTTAAAAGACAGAGTCCCTAGTTTTACCCAGGATCTCTATCCTTAGGCTTTAGCAGCCCCTGGCTACACTATTTCCAGCAAAGAAAATGTATTTCTTATGACTGTCCTAACAATACAGCTTTACCAAAGGTGTCTTTTTTTGTGTAACATCAAGCAAGCAGTCTGCTAGCACCTACAGATGTATCAGTTATTGATTTATTATTTATTTATTCATTCTGCTTTGTCGCTGTCTCCCGTGTTAGCGAGGTAGCACAAGGAAACAGACGAAAGAATGGCCCAACCCACCCACATATATACATACACGTCCACACACGCACATATACACACTTATACATCTCAACGTATACATATATATACACACAGATATATACATATATACATATGTACACAATTCATATTCTGCCATTATTCATTCCATCGCCGCCCCGCCACACATGAAATAATAGCCCCCTCCCCCCTCACGTGCGCGCGGTAACGCTAGGAAAAGACAACAAAGGCCACATTCGTTCACACTCAGTCTCTAGCTGTCATGTAATAATGCACTGAAACCACAGCTCCCTTTCCACATCCAGGCCCCATAGAACTTTCCATGGTTTACCCCAGACGCTTCACATGCCCTGGTTCAATCCATTGACAGCACATCGACCCCGGTATACCACATTGTTCCAATTCACTCTATTCCTTGCACGCCTTTCACCCTCCTGCATGTTCAGGCCCCGATCACTCAAAATCTTTTTCACTCCATCTTTCCACCTCCAATTTGGTCTCCCACTTCTCCTCGTTCCCTCCACCTCTGACAAATATATCCTCTTGGTCAATCTTTCCTCACTCATTCTCTCCATGTGACCAAACCGTTTCAAAATACCCTCTTCTGCTCTCTCAGCCACACTCTTTTTATTACCACACATCTCTCTTACCCTATTATTACTTACTCGATCAAACCACCTCACACCACGTATTGTCCTCAAACATCTCATTTCCAGCACATCCACCCTCCTGCGCACAACTCTATCCACAGCCCACACCTCACAACCATATAACATTGTTGGAACCACTATTCCGTCAAACATACCCATTTTTGCTTTCCGCGATAATGTTCTCAACTTTCACACATTCTTCAACGCTCCCAGAACTTTCGCCCCCTCCCCCACCCTATGATTCACTTCCGCTTCCATGGTTCCATCCGCTGCCAAATCCACTCCAAGATATCTAAAACACTTCCTCCAGTTTTTCTCCATTCAAACTTACCACCCAACTGACTTGTCCCTCAACCCTACTGCACCTAATAACCTTGCTCTTATTCACATTTACTCTCATCTTTCTTCTTCCACACACTTTACCAAACTCACGTCACCAGCTTCTGCAGTTTCTCACACGAATCAGCCACCAGCGCTGTGTCATCAGCGAACAACAACTGACTCACTTCCCAAGCTCTCTCATCCACAACAGACTGCATACTTGCCCCTCTTTCCAAAACTCTTGCATTCACCTCTCAAACAACCCCATCCATAAACAAATCAAACAACCATGGAAACATCACACACCCCTACTGCAAACCTACATTCAATGAAAACCAATCACTTTCCTCTCTTCCTACAGGTACACATGCCTTACATCCTCGATAAAAACTTTTCACTGCTTCTAACAACTTGCCTCCCACACCATATTTTCTTAATACCTTCCACAGAGCATCTCTATCAACTCAGTTATCGAACCATCTAAATTCCAATCCATCAAGAAAATTCTAATGATTAACTCCTCTAACTTTCTCAAATATGTAATCCTACCTATTCTTGAATCTTGGGGCCTCTTGCAACCCCAAGGATAAAATACTTCCAGCAACTGGGACGTGTAATTCTTTGAAGTAGAAAGCTCTTTGCCGAGACTGTACTCCTAACAATTCAGCGACTTCTTTTGTTGTGTAACCTCGATCAAATGGAGTCCAGTCACACCTACAGATGTATCAATTGTTGAATCATTTGAAATCATATCCACTATACCAGTAATTCTAATAACTGCTGATAATCATCAGTATATTTCTCTAACCTTCTAAGACATATAATCCTGCCCCATCTTGAATCTTTGTGTGCTGCACACTGTTCCCAACATTTTATTCAAAAGCTTTCCCAACTATCCTTGCTCACTCTTAAAGTGCAATGAACCTCTCAAGTAATTTACTTTTTACTCTTCCATTCAATACTTTTAACTATATAAACTAATGCAACCACTACAATTTTCTAATTATATTACTCATTCACCCATCTTGCATTTACTATGAAATATTAAAAATCTTTAGGTTGTAGAGTAATGAATACCTAAAAGATCATACAATTTTCATTTTATATATTACAAATAATTTCACTGCCTTTTCAAATGGTCAACTCTGCTCATTTACGAATGCACAAATTTCCAAATACCTTAAAGTGAATTTTGCATGAAGTGGTGACTAGTTTGTCTAATTCATTCTTATACAAGACAAATTGAATTTCTGTATCACTATGAAGTTAATTTCCAAATAAATCTGCTTTTTTAAATTACCAAAAATAATAGTTCGAAGCATGGGCTATCTATAGATAAGGTTGTCTGGAGGGTAGATGTGTTGGAAATTAAATGTTTGAGGACAAAATGAGGTGTGAGGTGGTATGTATGATCGGGTTAATGAAAGGGTAAGAGAGATGTGTGGTAATAAAAAGAAAGTGGTTGAGAGAAGAGGAGGATGTGTTGAAATGGTTTGGATATATGGAGAGAATGCATTAAGAAGGGTTGACAGAGTGGATATGTGTGTCAGAAGTGGAGGGAACATGAAGCAAGAGACCAAATAGTGGAAAGATGGAGTGAAAAAGGGTCTGAGAGATAAGGGCCTAAACACAAAGGGGGTTTAAGGTGTGCAAGGAATAGAGTGAGTTGGAACAATGTGGTATACCACGGTTGACATGCTGTCAATGGACTGAACTAGGGCATGTGAAATGTCTGGGGTAAACCATGGAAAGGTCTGTGGGGCCTGGATGTGGATAGGGAGCTGTGGTTTTGGTGCATTACACATGACAGTTAGAGACTGAGTGTGAACAAAGGTGGCCTTTTTTGTTTTCCTGGCACTACCTCACTAAGGCAGGGAGTGGTGATGCTGTTCCCTGTGGGGTGGGGCAGCGCCTGGAATGGATGAGGGCAAGCAAATATGATAAGAGTTCATAAGATATGCTCTGTGGAAGGTAGTAAAGAATATATGGGGTGGGAGGCAAGTTGTTAGAAGCAGTGAAAAGTTTTTATCAAGAATGTAAAGCATGTGTACGAGTAGGAAGAGAGGAAAGTGATTGGTACTCACTGAATGTTGGTTTGCATGATGTCTCCATGGTTGTTTAATTTGTATATGGATGGGGATGTTTGGGAGGTGAATGCAAGAGTTTTGGAAAGAGGGGCAAGTATGCAGTCTGTTGTGGATGAGAGCTTGGGAAGTGAGTCAGTTGTTGTTCGCTGATGATACAGAGCTGGTGGCTGATTCGTGTGAGAAACTGCAGAAGCTGGTGACTGAGTTTGGTAAAATGTGTGGAAGAAGAAAGCTGAGAGTAAATGTGAATAAGGGCAAGGTTATTAGGTACAGTAGGGTTGAGGGTCAAGTCAATTGGGAGGAAGTTTGAATGGAGAAAAACTGGAGGAAGTAAAGTGTTTTAGATATCTCGGAGTAGATCTGGCAGCGGATGGAACCATAGAAGCGGAAGTGAATCATAGGGTGGGGGAGAGGGTGAAAGTTCTGGGAGTGTTGAAGAATGTGTGGAAGTTGAGAACATTATCTCGGAGAGCATGTTTGAAGGAATAGTGGTTCCAACAATGTTGTATGGTCGCGAGGCGAGGGCTATAGTTAGAGTTGTGCGCAGGAGGGTGGATGTGCTGGAAATGAGATATTTTAGGACAATATGTGGTGTGAGGAGGTTTGATCGAGTAAGTAATAATAGGGTAAGAGAGATGTGTGGTAATAAAAAGAGTGTGGTTGAGAGAGCAGAAGAGGGTGTTTTGAATGGTTTGGTCACATGGAGAGAATGAGTGAGGAAAGATTGACAAAGAGGATATATGTGTCAGAGGTGGAGGGAACGACGAGAAGTGGGAGACCAAATTGAAGGTGGAAAGATAGAGTGAAAAAGATTTTGAGTGATCAGGGCCTGAACATGCAGGAAGGTGAAAGGCGTGCAAGTAATAGAGTGAATTGGAATGATGTGGTATACTGGGGTCGACGTGCTGTCAATGGATTGAACCAGGGCGTGTGAAGCGTCTGGGGTAAACCATGGAAAGTTCTGTGGGGCCTGGATGTGGAAAGGGAGCTGTGGTTTCAATGCATTATTACATGACAGCTAGAGACTGAGTGTGAACAAATGTGGCCTTTGTTGTCTTTTCCTAGCGCTACCTCGCGCACATGAGGGGGGAAGGGGTTGTTACTTCATGTGTGGCGGGTTGGCGATGGGAATGAATAGAGGCAGACAGTATGAATTATGTTACATGTGTATATATGTATATGTCTGTGTGTGTATATATATGTATATGTTGAGATGTATAGATATGTATATTTGCATGTATGAACGTGTATGTATATACATGTGTATGAGGGTGGGTTGGGCCATTCTTTCGTATGTTTCCTTGCGCTACCTCGCTAACGCAGGAGACAGTGACAAAGCAAAATAAATAAACAATATACATATATATGTATATGTTGAAATGTATAGGTATGTATATGAGCATGTGTGGACATGTATTTATAAACATGTGTGTGGGTGGGTTGGGCCATTCTTTCATCTGTTTCCTTGCGCTACCTTGCTAATGCTGGAGACAGTGACAAAGTATAATAAAATGTGTATGTCTATGTATGTACGTGTATGTATGTATATGAGTGAATGGGTCTTTATTAGTCTGTTTCCAAGTGCTACCTCACTAACACAAGAATATTCGATCAAGTATAAATCAAATATTTCATATTTCAACCATTTCTGTCAAAATATATCAAAATGAATCATAACAGCAAACAGCATCACAAATCAAATAAGGTCTTCTACAATACAAGAAACATATATTTGGGAGAAATTAATGATTATGATATGTTAACGTACATATTACTGTATTCATTCCTAAATGTACAAAGATCAGAGGTGAACAAAATTATGCAATATAATTTTTACAATTTATTTTACAAAAATAACTACTGATATGATATGAACTTTTGTACAATGGTAAGTGATGTATGTACACTGCCCCACAGCTTGAGTAAAATCACCATCCAAACATCTGTGGTGCCAATTAGCCATGTAGACTGCTAAGTAAACTTGTACCTCCCTGGAAATGCCCAAAAACATTTCATAAAGGTACAAGTGATAAAATACATATCCTTTAAATTGTTTTCATCCATTAGGCTTCCATGCTTTACAGATTCTTGTTTACTTAGCACAAACATACAAGAACTGGCGAGTTCACATTAAATACTAACATACATAAACTGCATACAAGTTCAAACTGTTGAAATATTACATGTGGTATAATGACAAATATTGTACTGGTATCTATATGTAAAGAATAACAATTTCAAAGGGATCTATGATTCCATTGTCATAATCAACATGTATACAATATACACATAACTACTTTCCACTCGAACAGCAATTTTATCATCTTAGGCATTTCACAAAAAAATCTGTAACATGATTACATACATAGTTATAAACTGACACCCAGGGAGTTACAAGCTGATAAGTTATTTCATTACAAAAAACACATAATAATCCTCTGGTTTCTTCCTATGAAAATCATTTAGGCTATACTTTGAGAATAGCCCTCATCAAGAAGAGATCCAAAATAAAACAATATCTAAAATGAACAATAAAGAAATAATTCAAGTTACTTTTCAGTAATTACACAAATTTCAAAAAATAATGTTTTGCAAATCTTCATGGCTAAGCCTAAAGACTCACCCGACATACTTAACTTTAGAGGAGAGCAGCGACCGGAGGCCAGCGAAGTAGCTGCAAGTTAAAAGATCTTTTCCAATAAGATGATTCTTAACAAATGGTTGGATGGTTGAACATAGTCTGCTTACAAGCCTACCATTTAAAGTTAAATGAAAGGTTTAACTGAATGTCTGATAATATTCCACTATGCTGATGTATTACATATTAGCCACCATTAAAATATCTACAAAAGGTAACTACCTTCCTTTCACTTTTCAATATGAGGATTAATAGACCTATCCTATAGGATGCAATCACGGAGACTCAGCAAATTTTTACAGTATAACAAGAATTACTTTTTCCATGCTTCATAGGTTAGCAATATTAATTAGGTTGCACTGGGTTAAGTTAGTTAGGTTGGGTAGGATAAATCAAGGTAGTTTGACCAATTTCAGTCATAAGAATAACCCCACCTAACCTGACTTAAAATAAAATTTGAATATACTATATAAAAAATTCCTTTTGGTAATGGGAATGAGACCATATTTCTGGCTAGGCTATGGGTATGAGAGTTCTTTCGTATTTGTGGTGCACCAATTCTAACATCAGTATTAACGAAAATCACTTCCAATAGCTACTGATGCTACAATTGCCAGGCTCCTTAAATAAAATACTCGTATACCTGCTGCCTCACAGCAAGACATAAATCCATATCTGCAGCCATGGCCAAAGACCATTTCTTTGCCCAAACTTAATAAAAACTTGTAGTTCAATAAAAAAACTTTTATAATTTGATTACTTCATATATAAAGTGGGACAAGAAATTAACATAATTTGCACTACATAGACACTATTCTCAAAATAAAACAGGCATTTCGTATAACTAACATTTTCAGTTATAACGAAAGGCACAAATAAAATTTCATACACAGGCAATATGCATCCACCTTTAATTTGACCCGCAGCCTTACAAACCTGTTCAGATACAAGATTCAGTTAAGAGATGCTTACCAAGTAAGGGGGGGACAGGTAGCAGGGGGGCTAGAACGGTGTGGTTGGGACGGGTCCCTGTCCCAATATGGGATCAGGGGTCCCATCCCACCTGTGCCGTGAGTCTGCTGCCGCCCATTTCAGTCACCTCCCGCTGGCTGTGGGAAAAAAAAGAGGAAAGCGTAACACAAGTTTACAGACAAACACAGAATATGTCAATCTATACACATGGCTTGAACATATCACAATGAGAAAGGTTACTTATAGACTAAATTGAAATAAAGTAGGCCCATAAAATACCATCATTCATTTTACATACTGACAATGCACCTAGAACAGCAACATAAAGAACATGTGCCTCATTCTCGTAGACTAATTTACAGATACAATCGATTACGCTTTTTACAACCGAGACGTAGCTCACAGGTATTATTTTTCTTCACAACACCTCATTTTCCAGTGACTTCACACTTGACCATACACAAGATTTCCACATATATATACATATATATATATATCTCACAAAAAAACTTTCATTGAAATATAAATTTTTCAAACTTTGAATTTCTTTCCTGCTTTCTTTGCACAATACGAACAATATTCAATAGTTGCTTCCTCACCATCCACATGTAAACACATACCACTAGAACTGGTGATTTCATCTTCACTTCCAGCAGAGGACATATCACCGAGGATCACACTTGATGGCCCAAGCTTCCCTATGAGTGCCGACAGCTTGGACTGGTTTTTGAGAATATTACTGAGATGCTTCACTTGTTGCTCAAGTTTCTGCTTAGCTTCCCTGAGACTCTCATTCTCCCCAGCCAGCTGATCACGTTCCCGAATGACATCCACCACCCTACGTTCCAGATCAGCCAAATGAGCTTTCTTCATTTCCCGATTACGTTTGGCATTAATGGCATTAATGCGACAGCGCTCCATCTGTGGATCTGGCTGTGGATCAAGTTCGTAGGCTTTTCTCTTAGACCCACAGGTGGATGAAGGGAGACTGCTGTCAGACGTTTCAGAGACATGCCGTACTCGAAGCGACCTGAATGGATGTTCTGTGCCGGGTACTTTGGTTTCACTGCGGGAAGAAGCTGATACTGTGGGTGGCACTAGTACTGACTGCCGACTAGTGGATGCAGCAGGTGTGACTGTTGCAGGGGAACTACGTGTTGATACAGATGGCCCGAGCTTCCCACCTGAACGAATGGCCTGCATCCGGACAACTAGTGTGGAAGACTCCACTTTAGGGATCTTCACCAAGCTGCGTGCAGGCTTCTGTAGAGTCAATGGGGCTACCATTTTGCTTGGGGGTCGCTTTGTTGTTTTCACAACAATGCGGACAGGGGTGCTTGAAGTGGTGGTGGTGGTGGTGTCCCTAGGAGAAGCACTGATAACAGCTGGTTGTCTCTCTAGTTGAGGACTAAGCTGGGAGAATGGTGCACCAAGATCAGCATCCTCAGGCCCAGCAATCAAACTGGTGTGTGCTGGGGACACTGCTTCAGTAGTAGTGCTGGGGTGCAGTGCCGATTCAGCGTCACAAGCACTGCGATGCGTCGATGGGTCCGCTGGAAGGGAAACTGGCATGAGAGTCTCAGGGAGGAAACTATCTGATGCCGACTGAGGCTCAAGCAACTCATTCTGATCAAAAAAGTTGAGCAGAGGATCCCCAAGTAGGGCATTGCTGGAGTCAACAGCCAGCATGGCATCATCATTCATGAGTCCATGGCTTGGGATGCCAGTATTCAACTCTACGTTTTCATCAACATCAATCAAATCAAACTTACTTCCACTCTTCCCGTCCATATACATTGTAAGGTTTTCAACTTCAGATAACAGATCAAAACTAGGGTAGTCAGCCATTTTGTGGGGCGATATCCTTGGGATAATAAATAGTCACCAAAATTCTATGCTACCAAAGTTTGTTTCACTTCCCCATGCAGTGCAAACAATTTCTTGATAAGTCTACAGAGTCACTTACATAGAATTATGCAGTTATATGAACTTCAGGGGGGATAAAATATACCTAAATTTGGTTACTCGTACCTGCTCCTTCCTGAGTCTCCCCAATAGTGAGAGTATCGAGCGTTGGTACGGCTCTGGGCGGATATGACGCAGGATGAAGCGGCTGGTTGATTGGCCAGGAGACACTAAAACCTCCTGCTCTCCTCCACACCATTGGCTGAAAATAAGTAAACACTGCGCATTAAAACGTTTTGCCGACGATTTGCTAAGGATATGAAATATAAAAGATGAACCTAAGTTTTAATAAGTCTTAGCTTCAGTTTTATATTTTCTATTTCATGTATGAAATATTCGATTTAGTATCATATTATACCATGCTTTCTTATTCAAAGAGGGAGCATGGTACGGTTCAGTCATCTTAAAATAACTATGGGAATAGCATTTCTGATATGTTCCAGGGAATATCACAAGATTACAAATGAAATGTGCAAAATGAATCACTCATCTATATATAAATGTCATATCAATCATAGTTATGAAACTCCAAGAATTTCATCCATAAACCTTCACATTCATGTGATTTTCGTGTTATACTTTACACCACATAGAGAAACCTGGGAGCAACACGAGTCAAAATGATTTATATTCTTATAGACAGTAATGTATACTTAGATTCTGGAAATAACAATGCAGAAATATACATATAACTAGTGTAATACAGGGTATGGCTCAAGTTGCTTTCAGTCAAAAATCTAAACTGCAAGATGGAGAATGAAATACAATTCATTTTTGCCGAATTCAAGAAGCAGATAACAGAACAGAGAATGTCGACAGTAAAGTGATGAATATCTTTAACAAATATATTGATCATTAATCCAATTTGACCATGTTTAAAGAAAGAACCTGAATCAAGAATATACATCGAAGTGCACCGTGTCTAATTTTCCTCTCCTGGTCCCCCATAAATTCAGAACAATGCTAGCAGATATATGATCATCAGATAACACAACGGATGTTATATAGTCACTATAGGTGTCTGCATCACGTTAAGTGTACATGCGTGAAATTATGTGCCTCTTCGTACAGTACAGTACAGTACAGAATAGTACAGTACACCGGTAGGAATCCCCCACCTCTTGAAATGTATGCATGTATGTGTTTACTGTCTGTGTGTTACTTGCAGAGAGAGAGAGTTTTACATTCGTATGTTGACCCGTCCTCGTCTTGCACAATATTGTACCGTGTCTTTAATCCTGTATGTGTTTGCACCCACAGACACACCCTAGCTTATATAAGCCAGGTTTTGTCTACTGTCCCCCATACAGTCCTCAGAGATCAGTCGAGTATACAATGTCATTATCATCATTGCATCGCCGGGCTAGGCTATGTCCTTGCCAGCCTAGAAGAGTTCTCGAGCCTCATGCTGACACAGCAGACGAAGTTTACGTAACTTTTTTCTTTTGCCATTAGACTTTTACCCTCACGCCCTTCATAACTGTTCACACGACGGGTGTAAGAGCAGTAAATTCTGAAAAAAGACTGCTACCATGCAAAATTTTGTGTGAAAAAGCACTGCATCCTCAGTGTTGTGTATGATAGATGTTTGTGAAGTAACCTACCTTTGACTGACAGTAAGTGGGGCATGTAAAGTTATAAACCTGTTGCTAAATTCAGCCATGGCGGCCTAGTCCAGACCTTTAGTGTTCCCCACTGGTGTCCTTTGTTGCACCAGTGTTTGCAGAGAGAGAGAGAGAGAGAGAGAGAGAGAGAGAGAGAGAGAGAGAGAGAGAGAGAGAGAGAGAGAGAGAGGAATGAGGCTTTGTGAGAGGGGGATTCAGGCGTTGACCTTGACGGACGCCACCATACACACTCAGACACCTCCTCCTCCTCCTCCCACATCGCTCACTCACCCTCACCATCTCAACTTCACTCATCGCTTATATAAGGGTACGCTTCCATCACCCGTAGATATTCCTTCATCCGACGCCTTTCTTTCACAGCTCTCCATCTACATGTCCTTCCCATTCCCTCCTGCAGTGTTCTCGACTTCCAAACATTCTTCAAGGCTCCCAGAATTTTCGCCCCCTCCCCCACCCTATGATTCACTTCCGCTTCCATGGTTCCATCCGCTGCCAAATCCACTCCCGGATATCTGAAACACTTTACTTCCTGCCGCACAGGAACATATTCTATATTCCCTCCCATTCACATTCATCATTACACTTCATACAGTTTCCTACACCCTCACTATGTTCATACTAAGCACCCCTTCTGTCCTCACATCCCTCACTTTACACACGCCCTTCCTCATGCACCCTTTACTCCATCCGGTACCCCAACACTACTTTACAATACTTTACACTACTTTACACTACTTTTCCCCTCCCTTTGACCATTGTAATAACCCTCACGTGGTGTAGTTAGCCTTGCTGACTATGAATCACGCATTGTAAATCTCGTCTCTAATAGAATGGAAATGATTTTCAAAGCGTTCTGCCTGATGATTAATTTCTCATCGTCACTGATTAATTCCAATGCTGACTCCACCCGCATGTGGTGTAAAAAGTATTTCCTTGATAAGCATTTACGAATTACTACATGTCGTACTGAGCATACATGTTTCGATTCGATAGGTTTTTGAAGATTTGATATGTAAGACTGTGAATTTTCAGAGGATTTTTTTTTTTTTTTTTTCACTGATATGAATATATATGTGAAGATAACATTTTTATTAGAGTTAAGATGCTGCTTATAAATGACAAACTCTCAAAAGCCTTGATCATGTTAAAGGACTGGATAAATCAACCACTCGTGGACAACAGTGATCCTCATCTGCGATGCTTTTTTCATAGCATGAAGGCTACAGATGACTCACAACTTCGTGGTATAATAGTGCGGATGTCTCTGAAATTTCCTGAATTTCAAAATCGCTCGGGGTCACTCACTGTGCCTCTGTAGTCAGGTTCTGAAGTCACACTGGGGCAAGGTCTTGTCTGAGGAATGCTGAAGGTGAAGGAAACAGAGTTTGGATGATTTTGAGAGAAAAGAAGATCACTTCATACGCTGAAGTCCATCCAACTGATGTTTATTTTCCGTAACCGCCTGAAACGCAAGGGAAACAAATTAGGATAATATAATAAACTGGTCCATTTTGTGCCATGACAACTGGGGTTGTAGGGAATGATTGAGACACAACTCAATCAAAGTCTAAGAATTACAAGCAACAAAAAAGTTTTATAAGTTTATGCAGCATTGATGAAGCTTTTTACTTGCAATATATTTAGATTACTATAGTCGTAAATTACCATGTGATTGGTTAATGATTTAATGATCATTAGAGAATTTTTAAGGTTTAATAATGTTTGATGGATGATTTGGTGGAGGCAAAGCACAGCGTGGGTTGGTCAGTTACTTACCTCCAAATCCACCACCACCACCGTGGTTGCCACCTCCAAATCCACCGCCAGCGCCTCCACCATGACCTCCTCCAAATCCACCACTAATACCTCCACCATGACTGCCTCCGAATCCACCGTTTCCGTATCCGACACCACTGTCAGCGCCTCCAAATCCACCACCAGCGCCACCAACCTGATGGCCACCTCCAAATCCACCGTTTCCGTATCCACCGCCATGGCCGCCACTTATAATTCCACCGCCATGTCCACCTCCAAATCCACCTCCACCGCCATGTCCACCTCCAAATCCACCTCCACCGCCGTGACCACCTCCAAATCCTCCTTCACCGCCGTGTCCGCCTCCAAATCCACCTCCACCGCCGTGTCCACCTCCAAATCCACCTTCACCGCCGTGTCCACCTCCAAATCCACCTCCGACGCCGTGACCACCTCCGCCATGGTTCCGTATCCTCCACTACTTCCGCCGCCTCCAAAGCCGCCACCACCACCTCCAAATCCACCTCCACCTGCAGGGAAAAGAAGAAAGTAGATAATTCCCGCACCAGTGTCTCGTTCTCTCCCGTTGGTTCTGTCTCAGTATGACCCACACATGACCACTTGTGACAATGTCTACTTCTACTGACCTCCACCCAGGTGGCGACCTCCAGACACGGAGGCCACGAGAACGGCTGAGGCCAAGATGGTCACGATGAAAGGTTTCTGTGGAGAACGTGAAAGTCAAGAAGGGAAAAAGATAAATATTAGCCTCACTCACTACCAAAGTTTCGATTCTGATTGCATTCTGATGTCCCTAAGAATTTCCTGCTTGGCTATTGAGAGCTCACTCTGATGTGGCTGAATGATACATCTATATAGATGTTTATGTATATAACATGCTCGAAAACACACGTATGAATGTTGACTTACACATAGGTATGATACTGACTAGGTCTCTTCCTATGAATCTAATTGGATGAGTTACAGCAACTTATACAGCTCCCTAGTGCAGAGACGAGGGTTTACATCAATAGGAATTAAATGAACACAATAGGAAAATGTGTGTGGATAATTAGCCACACTTCAGCACCCGGAAACGCTATGAACCCCGTCAACAATGATGGCTCACCATGGTGGGGAAGGCTGAGCGAAGGTGAAGTTGTGTTATCTTAGCAGCCAAAGTAACTACTGGTGCTCCGGCTTGGTAGCCGCTGCTATATATATACCTATGTACTGCCAACCCAGCCATGACTCCACAGCCTTCAAGAATGCCGCTAGGTCAACTGAGGAAACAATTGTAGAGGAAGGGAAGGCGTGGGAGGCAGAGGTGTGGACATAAAAGGAGAGAAGGACAATGCGCACATTGGTTGGGTGGTTGGCACTTACGCTCTGAGAATGGACATGGGTATAGCAACATATGACGGTTTGTCTATTCACAGTTTGCGTCATGGAACTATTCATACTTGCTATGCTTGTTTATCATTTCACTCCATTGTAATAATTTCAAACATATAAATGAGTTATACACTTCAGAACAAATAATAGCCCGTCGCTATAACGATTCGCTGAAGAGGTTAAGAGAGAAGAGCCCTGAAGAAGTTAAGAGAGAAGAGCCCCAGTTGAAGGAATGTGATATGTACCTCAAGAAATGAGAGGTTTAGAAGTGCATTCATGCTTACGCTAACTAGAACTTGTATTCGTATGTGTTGAAGACGTACACAGAACACATGCTCACTTATGCGTACAATATACGCCACTTGCCCATATACAATGATACAATATATCACTAGTCCACTTCTTATAGTGTACATTGTTTAAATCGGTAATTTATATTAACAGCCCATTTTTATTCAAAGCCAACACTTATTTCCCCATTTACTATAACAGTTTGATAGTCTGTGATGAGAATGAATTGACAGGTTTTGTGAAAACTCTAATGTTCTTGGGATGTGAAATTTTTGGCTTCAAGTTTCCTGGAGAACCAAATCAGAAATTCGCACTATTGATTTTAATCATCAAAACCCGAAATACATATATTTTACACGGGATATCGATAACGAATCAACCAGACAATACTCATGTCTGATCGTGAAAGTGAGGTAAGGAAAAATCATTTTCAAATCGTATAATTGTAAGCAGTAAGTTCATGACTCACTCATGTTACTGGGTTACCAACGTGCAAATCTCATCGGGAAATATCCCCAATGCTGTTGTGGGTCTTTGACGCTTGAAGGCGTAGAGATGGTCATATGACACCATTTGGGGGATCAACGGGATAAGTTATATGCGATAAATACTTGGTGCTCGACTCTGAGAGAGTTCAAAACTAGTGACGAACGTTTTCCTCTCATTTTGTGCACAAGTATTTTGAGCCAAAGGTAAGAAACATTGTATTGGCAACAGCATTAAGGATCACATTAGTCTTAGATGTGTCGTGAGTTCAGAGCAATGAAGAGGCATCAGATATCCATTTCTACTACTACTACGAGAGAGAGAGGTAGAAATAACAACAAAATATCCGTAAACATTAAAACAAAATGACTATCAGATAAAAAGTTGTTTTCTTTATTCCTTGGTTCTGTTACAGTGTATATGAATGGACTGTTACAGTTATATGAAATAAGATGTATATTACACTTTCATCTGTCTGGGAAGACCTAAGTAGAAGGCTACAAAATAGAGAAGAAATATATAGTGTTTTTTCATATATAAGAGGTGCAAGGGGCTTGGTTGAAGGACCAGAACCATTTGTTGACTTACTAGAACAATTGGTTGAAGGAGCAATAATCTTAGACAAAAGCCAAGACTACTAGCTGGAGGATTAAGATCCTCGGGTGAAGGAGAAAAGATCCTTTGTTGAAGGACTAACACCATTTGTTGACGGACGAAGCCAGTTGTCCGAAGGGCCAAAAATCTTGGATGAAGGCCACTACCTATGGCTGAAGGATCGTAATCCCTGGCTGACAGAAATGATCCTTGGTTGAAGGACGAAGATTCTTGGTTGGAAGACCAGGAGTATTGCATGAAGGTCATGATCATTGGTAGAAGGACCAAGAATCTTGAGTGATGGACAAAGATCCTTTGGTTGAAAGACGAAGATCCTTGGTTGAAGGACAGTTAGGTGTAGTACCTTCAGGAAGTGCCTATTGTTATATTTATTTGATCCACTGTTGTTTAAGAAACTAATCAAAAATTCATTTACTCAGATATTTACTCTTCATTCCTTGCCTCACTGCCATTCCTATTAATAGATATACCTCAGAGGCAGAAATATATTTCAGTTATCTTTTTCCTTTGTAACGTTGTAAGAGTAATATGAATGCATTACCTGATTACGGGATGGATATCAAATGAAGTAGATTTCTTTTTCGGTGTATTCAATATCCTTAATGAAGGCCGTAGCCAGCTAAAGACAATTCCTCCATGTTCTGTACGACGATAAACTTAATCCAATACTCCATCAACGTTAATCTTTTCAGATGCTGATTCTGTATTCCTTGTAACCTGACAAATAGCTGGGAATGGTTTAGAGTAATCTTTCTTTGAACACTCTCAATTTTTTTTGATTAATTAAGCTGTCCTCAAAGCTTTACTCTGTGAAGTTTCAAAGGATAATCATAAGTGTAAAATAAGATAGATAACTGTTTATTTGTGTTGAGGTTATTATAACTGTGGAATCATCATAGACAAATTATGTTGAAGGACAATATGAATCAATTAATTATACATATGTTTCAGAATTTTCAAATCTAGAGACGACAGATGGATCTTAGGCAGAAGTGCTGAAGTCTCTGTGCTTCAGAATTTCAGATCCAGATAGTCACTTCGGTCGGAGTGCCTCTCTGATCAGGTTCTGAAGTGACACTGTGACGAGATTTTGACTAAAAGGTTACCGAGGGTGAAGCAAACAAGATTTGCTGTATCTTGGAAGAAGCAAAATTGTCTACATCCTGAAGTCCAACCAGCTGTTGTTTACTTTCCGTAACCACCTGAAACATAAGGGAATAAGATACCATAAGAAATTAGTCGCTTTTGTGCCATAACTACTGTGTTCAAGGTAATTACTGAGGCACAACTCAATGTTACAAGGAGGCAAAAAAGTTTTAAAAGTTTATGAAGCATTGATCAAGCTTTTCCTTATGAAATTCTGAAAATAATGTCAATTACGAATTATCATGTGATTGGAAATGATTATTGGAGGATCTTTAAGTTTTAGTGTTGTTTGATGGATAATGTGGAGGAGAGACGTTAGAGAGAGGGTTGGTCATTTACTTACCTCCAATACCTCCACCAAATCCACCACCAGCACCACCACTACCGTGGTTACCACCTCCAATTCCACCGCCAACGCCTCCACCGTGACCGCCTCCAGATCCACCGTTTCCGTATCCACCCCCGTTGCCAGAACCTCCAAATCCACCTCCAGAACCGCCAACCTGATGGCCACCTCCAGATCCACCGTTTCCGTATCCACCCCCGTTGTCAGAGCCTCCAAATCCACCTCCAGAACCGCCAACCTGATGGCCACCTCCAGATCCACCGTTTCCGTATCCACCACCGTTGCTGCCACCACCACCAATTCCACCACCACCGCCGTGACCACCACCAAATCCGCCTCCAAATCCACCGCCTCCACCACCGCCACCTCCTCCTCCAAATCCACCTCCGCCTGCAAAAAAGAGAAAAAGTAGATTATTTCAGTACCATCTGTCCTGTCCCGTTGGTTCTGTCTCAGTATGACCCACACATGACCACTTGTGACAATGTCTACTTCTACTGACCTCCACCCAGGTGGCGACCTCCAGACACAGAGGCCACGAGGACGGCTGAGGCCAAGATGGTCACGATGAAAGGTTTCTGTGGAGAACAGGAAAGTTAAGAAGGAGGGAAAATATTAGTCTCACTCACTACCAAATGTTCGATTCTCATTGTCTCCTGATGTAATGATTCAGGACTTTTCAACCTAGTAACTGAGAGTTCACGCTGATGTGTTGAGTGACACATGTTTCTGTATATAACATGCTCGAAAAACACATAAAGTAGTTGACTTATATATATATATGTATGATAATCACTAGTCATTTCGTATAAATCTAAGCGATAGGTTACAGCAACATAGCTTCCTAGTGCAGAGAGAAAGGTTTACAATGATGAATAATAAATGTATCCACTCAGGTTATGAATGGATGATTAACCACCTTCATCTCAACCTAATAAACACTGTAAAACCCCGTCGACAATGGTGGCTCACCATGGTGGGGAAGGTCGAGCGAGGGTACAGTTGTGTTATCTTTGCAGCCAAAGTGACTACTGATGCTCCGGTTTGGTAGCCGCTGCTTTATATATACTTGCCAAGGCAGCCATGACGTCACAGCCTTCAAGAACGCTCTTAGGTCAACTGAGGAAACAATTATAGAGGAAGTGAGGGAGGGAGGGAGGGAGGGAGGGAGGGAGAGGTGTGGAGGACATAAGAAGAGAGGCGGACAATGCGAACACTGGAAGAGAGGTCGGGATTTACGAGTATAGCAACATATGGGCTTTTATTCACACTTTGCATCATGAATATGTCTATGCTTGCATTGTACACTGGAACTCCATTCACGATTATGCTAATTACAACTTGTGCTCGCTTATACTGAAGACGTATAATACATGTTCCTTTATGCTTACTCTGTGCGCTAGTTGCCAATATACTGTTATGCAATATACTAGTTTGTCGAGGTATGCCGAGACAACCCATTATTTACTCAATTCTACTCCTAAAGTATATTGCCCATCTACACGACACTATATAAATCTATATAAATCGATAATGTACACCAATAGTTCGTTAGTACTTACAGGCAACATTCATTTTCTTATATATTATAATACTACTGCCAGGTTGCTAATGTGTGATGAAGATGATTTGACAGATTTTGTGAGAATTGTTATGTTATTTGGATGCGAGATATACGGACTTCACTGTCTTTGCTGAAGTGCTTGAACATACACACACACACACACACACACACACACACACACTAGTAGTATGGGGCTACCCGGTGGAAAAATTATGGAATCAGGAGATAACTAACCATCGTCCCATAATCATTAAAAGATTACCTGAAATACCATACATTTTAGACAGGATTTTGAAAATGAATCAACACCACAATTATCAATCAGACATCGAAAGTGACGTTGGGGAAATCATTTTCTAAATCGTTTTAATGTAAGCAGTAAGCTCTTGCCTCACTTACATCATTACGTAACCAAGATGTAGAATTCTTCAGGGAATATACCTGATGTTGTTGTGGGTCTGCTACACTTGAAGGTGTAGAGATGGTCAGCAACAACTGTAGTTCACATGACACCATCCCTAGTGACGGGACACATCATACGTGATATAAACATATGATGCTCAACTCCCAAGGAATTCAAAACTATCAAGGAATGTCATCCTCTCAGTTTGTGCATAAGTAATGTGGGCTGAAGCTAAGAAACAGTGTACTGACAGTCGCATAAAGAAACAAAACAGAAGTATATGTTATGTGAATGCAGAGCAGTGAAATGATTCAAATTCAGTTTAATCATGTGACAGATAGGTAGAAGTAGCAACAAAATGTTCATAAACATTCCAACACACTGACTATAAGAGAAAGAAATGCTAATATTTTTTTTTCTCATGCCTTGTTTATGTTGCAGTAAGTTTAGATAGGCTATTATTGTTTCATGAAAGGAGTTGTGGTGTGTGCTACAATAACATTGCTCTGTTATCAACTGGGTAGCAAAGCTATAAAGTAATGAAAAATGTCTCATATTTTCTTCTTGTACAAGAGTCGCAGGGCTCTTGGTTGAAGGACCAAAAATCTTCGGTGAAGGCGAAGACCACTGGCTGAAGGATCAAGATCCCTGAGTGAAGGAAAATGATCCTTCCTTGAAGAACCAACAATCCTGGTGGAGGAAACAACACCATTGGTTATAGGACGAAGAATCCTGGGTGAAGGACAAGACCACTGGTTGTAGGACCAAGATCCTTGGCTGAAGGACAAAGGTCCTAGGTTTAAGGATAGCTAGAAGTGTCTTCAGGAAGTGTTCATTATGAAATATATTTGATAAAATGTTGTTGAATAACTAAAGTAATATTCAACTGTTGAAATATGTTTTCCTCTTTCCTCCTATCACTGCCATTATTATTAAGAGAAATGCCTCAGACACAAAAATATATTACACTGTGTAACATTTTTCTTAGCAACGTTTTAAGAAAATGAAACTACTATTTCATTATGGAAAAGATATCAAATTGAATTAATTTCTCATTATATATGATTTAGTCCTTAATGAGGTTGTGACCTGAAAAATATAATCCCTCAATGGTCTTTACGACGATTAATCTAATCAAGTACTCCATCATCAGTCATCATTTCTGTTGTTGACTCTGTGTTTCTTGTAGCTTTCCTCCCATCAGTAAGCATATAGGAATAGTTTACAGTAAACTTTTTTTAGTCACACTTAGCATCACTGAAAGTTTTCTATGTGAAATTTCAAAGGATAACCATCAGAGAAAATTGAACCTATAGATACGTGTTTATTTTTGTGTTAAGATCATTATAATCCTGAAGTTGTCATAGACGTAATTTTGTTGAAGGACAGAATGAATCAAACATTTTTACACGTTTGTAGGATGTTCAAATTTGGGGGCGATAGATGCTTCTTTAAGACAAGCGTTGAAGTCTCTGTTCTGTAGAATTTCCAATCCACGAAGTCACTCAGGTCACAATGCCTCTGTAGTCAGGTTCTGAAGTGACACTGTGGCAAGACTGTGTCTGAAGGGAATGCTGAGGGTGAAGCAGACAAGGTTTGTGTATCTTGAGAGGAAAGAAATCTCTCTACATCCTGAAGTCCAACCAGCTGTTGTTTATTTTCCGTAACCACCTGAAACATAAGGGAAAAATATACCATAAAGAAACTAGTCGCTTTTGTGCCATGACTACTGTGTTTAAGGGAATTTCTGAGGCACAATTCAATATTACAAGGAGGCAAAAAAGTTTTAAAAGTTTACGAAGCATTAATCAAGTTATCTCCTTACAAAATTCTGAAAATAATGTCAGTTATGAATTATTACGTGACTGGAAATGCTTATTGGTGGATCTTTAAGTTTTAATATTGTTTGATGGATAATGTGGAGGAGAGAAGTTGAATAGAGGGTTGGTCATTAACTTACCTCCAATACCTCCACCAAATCCACCACCACTACCACCACTACCGTGGCTGCCACCTCCAATTCCACCGCCAATGCCTCCACCATGACCGCCGTTTCCGTATCCGCCACCGCTGCCAGAGCCTCCAAATCCACCTCCAGAACCGCCAACCTGATGGCCACCTCCAATTCCGCCACCTATGCCACCTCCAGATCCACCGTTTCCGTATCCACCGCCACCTCCAAATCCACCTCCACCTCCGTGACCGCTTCCAAATCCACCGCCTCCGCCTCCGCCACCGCCGTTACCGCCTCCAAATCCACCGCCTCCACCACCGCCTCCGCCATTATTCCCATATCCTCCACTACTTCCGCCGCCTCCAAAGCCGCCACCTCCTCCACCACCTCCGCCACTTCCAAAACCGCCACCTCCTCCAAATCCACCTCCGCCTGCGAAAAAGAGAGAAAAAGTAGATTATTTCGGTACCATCTTCTGCTCTGTCCTGTTAGTTCTGTCTCAGTATGACCCACACATGACCACTTGTGACAATGTCTACTTCTACTGACCTCCACCCAGGTGGCGACCTCCAGACACAGAGGCCACGAGGACGGCTGAGGCCAAGATGGTCACGATGAAAGGTTTCTGTGGAGAACGTGACAGTTGAGAAGGGAAGAAGATAAATATTAGCCTCACTCACTACCAAAGATTCGTTTCTGATTGCCTTCTGATGTCCCTAAGAATTTGCTGCCTGGCTATTAAAATTCTATACTGATGCGTTGATTGAGAAGAGATATAGGTATTATTTCCCATATATAATGCTCGGATAACCTGTACAAATGTCTGCATATATATCTATATGATATGGCTTTACTGTTTTTTTTTGCCTGCATGATGTTGTGAGGCGAGGGAAAATGTCACCTCTGGCTTGTCTCCATCACTGGGACTACAGTCTCGTCAAAGAACTTCTAGTTCCAAGGGCATCTACATTTCCCTGCTACTGTAAGTAGCACAGCCTTGGGGATGTAATAGCCCCTGAAAAGATGCCCTGGCTTATATCAAAACCCTTAGGAACTGATACCGATAATGGTAGTGATACTAATGATAATATAAACTCAGTTTTTCTTTTTTTTACAAACCTAACTGATAAGATACAAGGACATATCTCGCATTCATAAGAAATAAGTGATCACATTCCCATGGATAAAAAAAAAACCCAAATTACACCTCAACCCCTTAAACTCTGCAACCCCCTTCAACAATGGTGGCTCACCATGGTGAGGAAGGCCGAGCGAGGGTGAAGCTGTGTTATCTTAGCAGCCAAAGTGACTACTGATGCTCCGGTTCGGTAGCCGCTGCTATATATATACTGCCAACCCAGGCATGACGTCACTTCGTTCAAGAACGCCGTTAGGTCAATTGAGGAAACAATGATAAGGGAAGGGAGGGAAGGAGGGAGGGGAGTAGGAGAGGTGTGGAAATTTGGGGTGAGGTGGACATGGACTAAGAGGGCGGGATTTACGGTGATGTAAAGATGGGAATACGTGGAAATACCATACATGTGTATATATGGAGGTATGTGTAGACATGTCTAGTATGCTCATATTGTATACCAAACAGTCCCTTCATGCTTGCACTGATCAAAACTGATAATCATCAGTGCTGACTCCAACCACCAAAATGCTCACATATGTTTATGCTACACGCCACTTGCCCATATATACACGCTCAATATACCACTTGTTATGCATGCTGACTTTATACATAACTTGTACTTTGAATTGTTTTCTCATATATAGAACACCATACACCCTCACCCTATTTGGACCGACAGCATATATCAATAATGGTCCACATGAACTCACACTGCACATATGTTTTCCCATTTACCCGAACATTACACCCAGCTTGTTCCCTTGCATATAAAGGCTAATGATAAGGGTTCATGGAATCACAGGCTACTTCCTACTTCTCCCTAAACCAGGAGACATCATCCAAAATACGAAACAGTTAAAACTAGGTTTTAGCAGTGTATTAATAACATCATGCAGGCACCATAGCCACGAAAATATAGAGATGATAGTGAGGTACGAAACTGATTTTTTTTTTAAACTGTCAAGAGAAAAGAGAAACATGACAACCGAGTCAGACAATGATTCGAGGTTTGTTCAGATGAGACATCTAAAATGTAAATCAGGTTGGTCAGTGAACTCTTGGCGTCAGAGAAGGATTTCCAGTACCGCCAGACATAGATTTCCAGACCTGCAAAGTCCTGAAACGATTTTCAAGTGCCTGTTACCCAGTAGAAATGGCTTAGTATCTCTTACCTCAACGAATCCCATAATAAGTTGTTTAATTTCCATAGGCAACTAGTACTAAACTTGATGGTCTTGATGGTGCTCTGACCTTATACTATCTTGATAATCACACACACTATCGTTACATCAAAGCCAGTGTTCATAAAGGGAAAGACATAAGGAAAGAAATCAAAAGGTAATGGGCATTAAAAACTTGATACATCATCTTTTGGACAAGATCTTTCTCATGGTGAAGAAAGAGACGATGATATCAGTTGGGGGTTAGAGATGTTGGTCCCTCTCTCTGCTGGTTTCGATCGGGATCAGAGTATTAGACCTATCCCCAATGAAAGCTCATTACTTGGTCAATTTTAGGTGCGAAGTCTTATGATTTCTCTCCTCGTTGGTTCGTAGGACAAATGATAACCGTAGAGATATGTTTAATCTAACAGTGTCCTTCAAACACTAAGGCTTTTCCATTTCTATCTATTTTTGTCTTTCCTATTTTCACCCGTCTCTTTCTTTTCATGGTTCCTGAAGTCCTACCCTTTTTCATATATATATATATATATATATATATATATATATATATATATATATATATATATATATATATATATATATATATATATATGTATATATATATATATATATATATATATATATATATATATATATATATATATATATATATATATATATATATATATATATATAGGTCTATACAAATTGGATAGCTTTATCATTGATGAAATTTGTAAACAATTCCCCTTCTTGTCCACATGACAAGTTCATGATTCGCTCGTTGTCTGTCACGGACAATCGCGTGTTTACCAAATGGCGTCCTAGCTACGTCTCTTCGTTGTATATCAACTGACTGTTATATTTCTCTCTTGTATCTCCCCTAATGATGTGATTATTACACGAAAGTGCACTTGGGAACTTATCGTGTTTCATTTTCCCCGTGGACTCATAAGAATATACTTGATCACGCGCAAAACTTGTAATCCTTTCCAATATATATATAAATATAAATAAATATATATATATATATATATATATATATATATATATATATATATATATATATATATATATATATATATATATATATATATATATATATATATATATATATATATATATATATATATATATATATATATATATATATATATATGGATCATAGGGTGGGGGAGGGGGCGAAAATTTTGGGAGCCTTGAAAAATGTGTGGAAGTCGAGAACATTATCTCGGAAAGCAAAAATGGGTATGTTTGAAGGAATAGTGGTTCCAACAATGTTGTATGGTTGCGAGGCGTGGGCTATGGATAGAGTTGTGCGCAGGAGGATGGATGTGCTGGAAATGAGATGTTTGAGGACAATGTGTGGTGTGAGGTGGTTTGATCGAGTAAGTAACGTAAGGGTAAGAGAGATGTGTGGAAATAAAAAGAGCGTGGTTGAGAGAGCAGAAGAGGGTGTTTTGAAATGGTTTGGGCACATGGAGAGAATGAGTGAGGAAAGATTGACCAAGAGGATATATGTGTCGGAGTTGGAGGGAACGAGGAGAAGAGGGAGACCAAATTGGAGGTGGAAAGATGGAGTGAAAAAGATTTTGTGTGATCGGGGCCTGAACATGCAGGAGGGTGAAAGGAGGGCAAGGAATAGAGTGAATTGGAGCGATGTGGTATACAGGGGTTGACGTGCTGTCAGTGGATTGAATCAAGGCATGTGAAGCGTCTGGGGTAAACCATGGAAAGCTGTGTAGGTATGTATATTTGCGTGTGTGGACGTGTGTATGTACATGTGTATGGGGGGGGGGGGGGTTGGGCCATTTCTTTCGTCTGTTTCCTTGCGCTACCTCGCAAACGCGGGAGACAGCGACAAAGTATAAAAAAAAAAAAAAAAAAAAAAAAAAAAAAAATATATATATATATATATATATATATATATATATATATATATATATATATATATATATATATATATATATATATATATATATATATATATATATATATCTGCTGATGTAATCCTTATTCTTGTCATACCCCGTCTTCTCAGCCATCCGCACCCATGTCATTCCCAAACCAACTTGCAGAATTCTTCTGTAAATACTTCGTATGCTCTTGTGGGCCTCCGACGCTTGAGAGTGTAAACATAGCCAACAACAACCGGTGTAGTTAAGAAAAATTCTACTTATGACTACCTCATGGTACAGCTGGGAAGGACTTATATGATAAAAACAATTGATACTCGACTCTAGGAGACTTAAGAAAACAGGTACCCAATACATCACATTGTTCTGCCGTATGGAAGCGTCTTTGGCTAAAATCAAGTAAGAGTATATCAAAATAATCACAGTTCTTTATCAAGAAACACATACGTGCCTTAAGCATGGCGTCAAGACACATCACTAAAGTATTTCATGTCCCTTCTGTATAATTCAAGGTGGTATATGCTAATAAAAACATGACTGATTACAGAAAATAACTGAACGTCCCATGAATCTGATTGTTGGCGAAATGTCTTTTTGTCCAGAAATAGATTATTTTAGTTTACTGGTATGAATTGAGATGTATGTAACGCCTTCATTGCTCTAGAGAGAGAGAGAGAGAGAGAGAGAGAGAGAGAGAGAGAGAGAGAGAGAGAGAGAGAGAGAGAGAGAGAGAGAGAGTTACTTCACAAGGCTATGGACTCAGTGAGGAAATGTTCGATCATTTTGTTTTAGAATCACAAAACGTTTGGCTCAAGGACAGATGGGCTGTATTGCAAAGAAGTCTTCACTATCAAATTTTTTTTAAGATGATCTACAGTTGTTGTGTAAATCATATGATAACTCATGTGTCCAGATGTTTGTCCATCCTCATAATGCAATTCCTGCTTATAGCAGTACCTCATGGCCATATTTGCCCAGTCAAAACCTTAGAACAACAGCTCAAAAGCAACGTAAACTTGACAAAGTCAAAGATAGAAAGCAATTAGCAGTTAACCTTTTACAGAAAACCTCACGCACATTGGCCTGTTGATTTAACTGCTGGATGCAAAAGTAAAATCCAACGTGTTCCACTCCACCGAGGTCCCTGAGTGCAGATTTCAGGCCACTCAGTTCCATTACACTGAGTTCTACACCGTCAGGAGGTCCAGCAACACACTGTGATGTGATCCAGCACGATCCACGAAGCGCTGTAAGTCTCTGGACATCATTTTCGTTGGAGGATAAATCCAAAAAAAAAAAAGATTCTTCCATAACGTCAAACTTTCTCTAACGTCAACCCATAGATTAGAAAATGTATCTTCCATCAACTTTCGCCCAAGGTGTTCCATGACTTTCCGATGTTTCGTCAGCAGCTCCTACGGCGGGACTTTCCAGGCTAACAAACTCCATGACGCCAAGTTCTATCGTAAGAATGGCCCGGGGCTCCTTGCTCCTGGAGTCTTTGACGTCAAGAACTTGAAGAGCAAGTTTCTTTATTTACCAAGTTTCACACCCGAATTTCCAGGACGGCGACTGTTTTCCAGGACCAGAATTCCCTGAAGACTTCAAGCTACAGTCCTGAAGGGTTTTCTCGAAAGCAGTTAGGTTCGAGGTTAAAGAAGTTTGAATGCGAAAATCTTGTCGCAAACCAGAAAGTTCTACTAATCTCTCCTTCAAGTTTAGGTTCCTTACTAAGCCTATTCAAAGATAGCAAGTTCTAAGATCTAAAGTACCTAAGTTCCTTGCTTAGAAAACCTCAGCTATTCCTATTATTTCCACACCATTAGCGTCTTTGTTTTGGAAGTTTTTTTCTTTTTGCATCAGGCAGGCACCCGTACAGCATGTGCCCCACAGTGTCATGGTCGATCATTCCCTCCTCCACTAAGGCCCAAGCCAGCAGACCTCGCCCGCCTCCTCTTCTTGCAGGTCGGTCCACTAAGAGTTCCTTAACACCTGCCTGGCAAGCCCAGGAGGCACTGTACTTCCCAGTGAGCACAGGGTAAACCCGGGAGTGACTAGGCACTGGCCATGAGTCTTACGTCAATATTGGGTCGTCCGAGAAAAAGATTTGCTTCCAGTCAACTTCTCCTCCTCCTCCTCCTCTTCAAGGGCTGCTGCAGTCGACTCTCTGGTCTTTAAAGAAGAAGAATTCGGCACGCACGCAAACGCAAAGCACAACAGCGTTTCTCTCTTTTCTTAGTGTATATTTATCTTCTTGTACTTCCCTATTGCTAAAGTGGTTAATGATCAAACATTGAGCTACATATGAAGGATAGATAGGTTAGAGGTAATTATATCCATGCTCCCATGTACTTTATACGTATGTACTTCCAGTGCGTACTTTCATTCTTTTTTCATACCCATATCCATATTTAATGCTCATATTTCCAACCTCTTTCAACAAATCTAAAGATCCTTAAGGTGTGCTCCGTGCCAGACCAATGGTTACTACTGGAAACTCTTTACTTGGAGTGCTGGATGATTGTAGGGATACTATATATGCCACAGGAAGAGCTAATGTGTGAAGCACCAAACATGGAAGGGAAAGTTTGTAGAAAACTGGTACCCATAAATCAAAACGAAAGGTGAAGTAAATGCACCGAGAACAGAAGGTGTGAGGACAAACCAAAGGGAGGATTCTAGTGAGGCAGGAAGGGTAGGTCTTCTGTATAGGGAAAACTGACTTACATTTAGAGAAAGTCAGGCATGAACGTGTTGCATCTCCAGCATGTGTGGTTATGGAACTTTGTCCTGCACATCGAACATATATGATACTAATTATAAAGCAAATTCAAGGAGGTAATATAGCAATATCATAATACGATTCAAGGAGGTGTGGTTATGGAACTTTGTGCTGCACATCGAACATATATGATACTAATTAGAAAGCAAATTCAAGGAGGTAATATAGAAATATCATGATACAGTAATAACTTGAAAAGTGAAACATTAAAGTATACATATATATATATATATATATATATATATATATATATATATATATATATATATATATATATATATATATATATATATATATATATATATATATATATATATATATATATATATATATATATATGTATATATATATATATATATATATATATTCTCCACGTTGTTTCCAAGAAAACACCCTGATGATGATAAACTACACTTCTTGGAAACTAAATTTTATTGTTCCTAGGAGGTTTTGCCACATCACACTCCCCCCTTAAGTGAGGGTAAACAACGACATATTGGGCGAGAAAATACATACATGTTGATGCAACTTAGTCCAAGATTAGCACATGAACTTGAGGAAACCCTGTGTGTCTCTCTGGTCGTTGATGTGGTGAGTTACTTCGTCTTCAGGCTTATCTACCGCCAAGATCAATTTGGCCATTAAGGACGAGTCTAAACTACTCTTCGGAAACGGGTTGAAAAAATTGTCTTCAGGGGTTCAGTGTGATTATAGGATCATAAACGTTCAAATCCTTGCCTGATGCTACCAGAACCGAAGGATGAAGACGGATGGTTATCTTACCAAACCCTCATCCTTATTATATACCATACCACTGTAAGAGAACAGTCCATCTAAATGATTTGAATTCGGTATGGAGCTCCTATTTTATTGTGATCATCAGTTCTTCGAACAAACTGGCAAATGGTGAAATCTATTGTATGATTATGATCCATGGCATAACAGGAAACATAACATGACAGGAAACGGTATTGTTCTAAATTTCTGCATGACTTTTCATCCATTTTCATAAGCACTTTGGCCTTATTATCTTCTTCGTCAGTATAGTCAGTATATGACGTACCTGAAAATCATATATATATATATATATATATATATATATATATATATATATATATATATATATATATATATATATATATATATATATATATATATATATATATGTGTGTGTGTGTGTGTGTGTGTGATATTCAGGTACGTCATATGCTGACGAAGAAGATAGGAGATAGGGGAGAAAGAATACTTCCCACGTATTCCCTGCGTGTCGTAGAAAGCGACTAAAAGGGGAGGGAGCGGGGGGCTGGAAATCCTCCCCTCCCGTTTATAATTTTCCAAAAGAAGGGACGGAGAGGCGGGCCAAGTGAGGATTTACTCTGTAAGGCTCACTCCTCTGTTCTGAATGTTACCTCGCTAATGCGAGATAAGGCGAATATGTGAGTATATATATATATATATATATATATATATATATATATATATATATATATATATATATATATATATATATATAAATATATATATATATATATATATATATATATATATATATATATATATATATATATATATATATATATATATATATATATATATATATATATATATATATATATATATATATATATATATATATATATATATATATATATATATATATATATATATATATATATATATATATATATATATATTCCTCTCTTTCAGTGTTAGTACCAAAAGATCATTAAGGGCCTGTTATGGTCCGCATCTGTTTGAGGAACAATAGATTCAAATGCCCAGAAAAGTTTGTCTGCAGGAGGTGGTGGAAAGGTGACGTAAAAAGAGAATAAAGAGGTTACAGAAACAACTCCCTTTCTGAGTGACTCCATTGGAGAGGTTGAGGGTTTGTGAATGACTATAGCTTGGCGGCCAACTTTGGAATTGGCCAACCCCTTTTTTTTTGGTCACTGTTGTGGAGAATGGCGTCATGCATCTTTTGAGTGAGGGTGTGTTGCGAGAGACGGTGGCAAAGGCTTTATTGTTGTCTATTGCTACTAGTACTGTGCGGGAGGGGGGCTATGGTTAACTGAAGCCCTCTAGAATGTATTGTGTAAAATCTGTGCGTAATGTTGGGTGTGGAGTGACCAGTTCTAAGGCCATGTTGTATGGGTGGGAGTAGACCCATTTTACTTGATTCTGTTAGGACCAGTTTCACAAGCGTTTGGATACTGATGGCAGAAGTAATATAGGGAGGTAGGAGGATGGAGAGTAGGTTGTTTTGGAGGGTTTTAGGATAACTGACAGGCTTCCAGATGTCGGAGGTTTCGTTGTGAAGCCATGAATGGTTGAAGATATCTGTATGTGTCTGGACTGCAACTGGACAAAAAAATATTCTATATGATGTTTGATATGCTATCAGGGCCTATTGTAAAAGAGTTCTTTTAATACCTAATTGCACTGCATGTGTCAGTGGGAGTGAATGAGCGGTTGATACTGGATGGATTCTGCGTAGATTTCTTTAGAGGGTGTGGTTGGTATGTGGCTAATAAATTTAGAGTTGTGTTTCATGATTATGTCTGTGTGATCTATTAGGAAAGGACCTTCAATGCATTGGGTCAAAATCGCTACATGCGTGGTGGGGAAAAGGGAGCTGGGTTGGTGCGTTGAGTGTGGGTCATCTTCAATATGCGCAAGGGTTGGTTGCTGTGGAATTTTCTGTTTGTATTGGAGAAGGGTTACCAGCATAAGGTCTACCTTTCAGTGATTAGTTTAGAGATGGTGTTAATCAGGGTTTAGATTTGCTCCCAAACTTTTTCTAAATAATGGCGTGTAGTTTGATCTAAGCTTTGTTTCATTATATTTTGAAACTTGTAACCTATCGAGAGATATTTTGGCGGTGTTTACTTCTATATCCTTGCGGTACACATATGTGGTAATTCAATGGGGAAAAAAAAAGAGTCATAAATTGAAAAATTCATTGCGTTACGAGGTCTGAAATGGCGGTTGTTGAAGATAAGATATCTTTAGTTTCCCTTATAACGTTACATTATGTAAAATCTGATCGCATCTGACCATATAACCAAGATGCATTGAGGTTGATCAAAGAGTGTTACCTGGCGTTTATATGTTGACTTTTCTGATTCTGTAACGAAAGTTCATTGAACTTTTGTTTGTTACGACGAAAAAGGCTTCTTAATTCTAATAATGAAGACATTAAATGGCAAATGGTCAGTACCTTTTTTTGTACCTTTTTTTCCCTAAAACTACTTTATTTTGTGGTATCGTGAAAGTAAATACAAGTAGTGATTATTGAGAGGAATAGTTAACTTGTACAAGTATTAATCATTAAGAAGAAAAGTCATTACCGCAGTAAGATGTAGAACTTGTTAGAACGAATATTTCAAATGATATAAATCATGAGTGAGCGTTTAATTTCATGCATGACATTTTCATTTGGCATTTGTTAAACGAATTTAGGTATTTCGTTTGCAGGTAAATATAAAGCGTCGCCTACAGTGTAGTTGAGTGATGAGGAACGCGATAAGAATGGGTGGAAATATTTGTTTTGGGAAATATCAGCAATACAACCCGTAACGAGAAGCCATTATCAGGACAAGTTACAAGTAACAAGCTTGGTCACATTCCACATTGAACTTCTCCTTCACCTAATGTAAATATCAAACTAGAGTTATGGGTCTCATATCATTAAATGTTGGTAAATAGTTGTGAAAAGTATTATGGCATAAAGTGGATGTGTCTTCAGGTTATGTGTCTGATTAAATTTCCAAGTTAATCCTTTCAGTTAAGAGAACTTATTTGTATATCAAATGCTATGGAAGGGCTGTGTGACGTTTCGTGGGTACATGAATTAAGAGTTTTCAAGTGGTAACCAAAGCTACGTTGAAGGTTAAGGCATGAACCCTCCCAAAGACGAAGGACAAGAGACGAACTAAGACGAACGAACAACGGACGAATGAAGTCGAGCAGACAACGGACGAAGGAAGACAACGGTCAGCGGACAAACGAAGACAACAGACGGACAACGGATGAACGAAGACGAACGGTCAACGGACGAAGGAAGACAACGAACAAAGGACGAACGAAGACAACGGACAACGGACGGACGAACAAAGACGAACGGACGGTCAGCGTACGGACAAAGACATCGAACAAAGCGAGACCCACCCCTTCAGGTACGACGCGCCAGGCTTCGAAAAAATCATGAAAAGGAAGTATGGCAAAATGCACTACCTTGCCGAGGTGTATGACCTGATTAAGAGGCGGGTGATATGGACGAAAATAACTTTCCCTTCGACTGTTCTGGTTGGCAGAATGCTCAAAATCAATTGAGCGAGCTGACGCGAGTATTGTTTTAAATCCTTATATAGCTCTCTGATGATTTGCAAAGGCTAGCGAACACTCGTGGGTGATGATGTATGTTGAGTGATGACAGGTGATGTCTTATGTATCGACATCCGTGTGTGATGAGCAGTGAGGCAAAACAGCTCTCGATAACTGATGATGAATCTCATTTCCAGTGGGTGATGATACATATCCAGTGGTGATCAGGACTGATGAAACACACGAGATTAATTCCCCCCTCCACCCCTTTTTTTTTGGCGTTGGTGGCTCCAGCCACGGACACAAGTCCACATCGAGGCCGGACCTTAATTGAGAGGATTAAGAGAGAGAGAGAGAGAGAGAGAGAGAGAGAGAGAGAGAGAGAGAGAGAGAGAGAGAGAGAGAGAGAGAGAGAGAGAGAGAGAGAGAGAGAGAGAGAGAGAGAGAGAGAGAGATGGGGGGGGGAGGGAAAGAAGAGACAAGAGAAAGCAATTTACGAATTTTGGAAGAGGTGGAAAACCTTGTCTTATAATAGTCTCTCACAAATGGTTCACATATCTAATGGCTGTTGACAATAGTGAAGTCACTCATCCGTCTTAGTAGAGCAAGAAATATACTTCTGTTAACACACCAAAGCCGCTGGCCAAATTGCTGCCATGGAAACAAACCACGGACGCAAGTTTTCTCGTAATTCTAAGCATCATTAGGAAACTCGCCTTTAGGCTTCCGTTACGTCATTGCTGGGAATAAAACCCACAAGCTCATCGTTCCAGGAAGGTTCTTCCCCTACTTATCCAAGCACAAAAGAGTAAATTCAGTCTTGCAGTGCCGTTGAATCCAGTCATTCTCATACAACCTCTCGGAACCTTACCCCTCTAGCCTCAGACGTCTGCATCATGGGTATTTCTGAGAAGGAGTTCTTCTGCAACACCGGGAATACTCTATACAAGATCTATAAGGTTATGCAAACACCCTTTCCATGATAATGAACCCCTGGAAGTCCCCACTCGCGGTCCAGAAGCTGATGACTTCCAGCCTTGAGTGTCTCTTTCTGATTATCTTTTTTTTTCTTTTCCTTCCTGGAATGTTTTGTGGAAGAGTGACTAGGCTGCTTTGTTGATTGTGTCTTGGAGATTTGGTAGTGTCTCTCCCTTTTTTTTTCTCTCCTCAACTTCTTATTAATGAGATTTTTTTTTCATAGCTTTTTCTACATTTCATCTCCGATGATTACACTTTTGGAGGTTATAGAACAAGATTTACGCATTTATAGCATTTGAAAACCCATACCAAAATAGGATTACGTAGGTTTAAGAAGTGGGATCGAAATGCTGGCGAATAGGATTACGTGGGTTTAAGAAGTAGGATCGAAATGCTGGCGAACAGGTTTCGTGAGAACCCTCAACTTAACCGTAAAAGCAATGCAATTAAACGCACTGACCCGTACAAGGTGAGAATAGTCACACAAATGATGTGTCGTTTCAATGGGCCAGCGGTGTAAAATGGGATCATGATGTGGCGATTATATTAGCTGAGTAATGCATTAAGGAACACACACACACACACACAACTTTCAGATGGTCAACCTGACCTTGCAGAAGGCTGCACGATCGTCACACTTACTGACATACATGTATTGAGGGTGTACATATGACTGATGGAGAATGAATATCAGCACACAGTTAACTGGTGTCTTAGATTTCCCGTTTCTCTCCTTTACTTTGCCGTTGCTCCTTTTTTTTTGTTTTTGTTTTGCTTTGCTATGTCTTTCTATCTTCCATGATACAGTTGTAGTTATATTTCCCATTCTTTCCTCACCTTCATTCTTCCTCTTCGTCGTGCGTTCACAGTTACAACGTCTATCCCATTTTCCCATTCTTATTGTAAATCCTCAACAATTGTCCCCTCAGATCTTAATATCCTTTTTCTTACTTTTGTTTTGAATTATTAATATCCACGTCGATGTTTTCTTCTCATTCTTTCTCATATTTCTTTTATCTATACATCTGTCACTCCCATATTCTTCTATAACTCTCTATTTTGTTTTGCTTTCTTTGTCTATAGATATCTCATTCCTCTCATTTCTGTACCTCATTTTTCCAAATTCTCCCTCTCCCGTTTATTCGTTTCTCTGTTCTCATGCAATTTTTTTTCCAGTCGCGTTTTCCCCAAACCGAGATTAAAGAAAAAAGAGAGAAACATTCCTCTTTTAACCTCTCTTTATCTTCGTCGGGTCGTAGATCCACTAGTGTTTATCCCCTACCTTGATTGCTCACTCCCTCTGTGTGCATTTCCTTCAGTAACCCTGGAGTTGTTTGCCGACGTGATGATGTTACGGCTTAACCTGTCTGGTATATAAGGTGGGAAGCAGCAAGCACCATCCGTCAGTAGTCGCCGTGACTGTTTATAGGAAAGCAACCTCAGCGTTACACTCGCTCAGCCAAGCAGCCATGGTGAGCTAACCAGGTCTAATTAATAAGACGATTCTCTTTTTTTCCACCCCCGCTGAGGGAGGCTGGTTTATTGCAGATAAATAGTTTATAGTTTTAAAGTACTAAATGGTTTTATAGCCACTAAGAGTTTACAGCCGTTGTGAATAGCATGTACTACTGACTTTACCCAGACATACGTTGCTTTGTCTGGGATTAGATCGGTGCGCGCGTCTATTCACACAGTTTACATCAAGACACATCTGTACATCACAGACACATTTGTACATCACAGACCACATACATCACCGTCATACTCAACGTAGCTGAGTGTGGAGGAGTATGTTAATAAAGCCTTGTACAGTGTTACAATATATATATATATATATATATATATATATATATATATATATATATATATATATATATATATATATATATATATATATATATATATATATATATATATATATATATATATATATATATATATATATATGACCCTGGCGGGGGATCGAGGGGAATCGAACCTCCGATAACAATGGAATTAATTGACTTCCTCAATCAATCTCTCTCTCTCTCTCTCCTTCCTTGACAGAAACCTTACGTCATCGCCGCCTTGGCTTCGGTCCTCGTCGTCGCCTACGTGAGCGAAGCCCATCACCTTGGCGGAGGAGGTGAGTGTCGGAGGAGGTGGATGCGAGTGGTGATGGTTACGTAAGGCTGAGTGTTAATATTGGTATGTGCGTGTGGTGTGTGAGACAGAGGGACGGGCGGGGTGACATGGAAGATATGGAGGAGGAGGGGAGGGAGAGTGTAAAGAAGGGAAAGACGAGTTGAGAAGAGGAGGGGGAGAGGGGAGGAGGAGGAGATGGTCTCTCTCTCTCTCTCTCTCTCTCTCTCTCTCTCTCTCTCTCTCTCTCTCTCTCTCTCTCTCTCTCTCTCTCTCTCTCTTACAGATTGTGTTTTCGTCTGTGAGGCGTTGAACCCACCATTAACACAGGAAAATTATATATATATATATATATATATATATATATATATATATATATATATATATATATATATATATATATATATAATATACTTTCCAACAAAAGGTTCATCTTAGATGCATCTCAGTGTGAAGAAAAAATGATTGTCTTAGATAAAGGCGAAAAGAAATTACAAACCAGTAGCTGAATGCATCAAGATAAATCATTTATCTGATAGATTTCCTGTAACATGCCAGTGTATGTGTTATCACTAACATTCTGTTAGTATGTAACTAATTTAGAGATATAGATAATCTGTATCTTTATATTCTACTAAGATTTTCAATCAAAGTGGAGATAACAGTCGTCCATGATTTCTATAATTGACTAATATTCTTTGTCTTTCTGTATGAAGACTCTAGGATTAATGATTATAAAGACTAATGTCCTGTTTTCTATCTCCAGGTGGAGGCGGAGGTGGATTTGGTGGTGGTGGTGGACTTGGCGGAGGCTTAGGTGGTGGGGGTGGATTTGGAGGAGGCGGTGGCGGTGGTGGCGGCGGCGGATTTGGAGGTGGATTTGGAGTAGGAGGAGGAGGAGGAGGAGGAGGAGGTGGTGGATTTGGAAGTGGCCATGGAAGTGGTGGATCTGATGGTGGTTTTGGAGGCGGTGATCATGGTAATACTGGAGGTTCTGGAGGTGGATTTGGAGGTGGAGGCGACGGTGGATATGGAAACGGTGGATCTGGTGGTGGATTTGGAGGTGGAGGCGACGGTGGACATGGAAACGGTGGATCTGGTGGTGGATTTGGAGGTGGAGGCGACGGTGGATATGGAAACGGTGGATCTGGTGGTGGTGTTGGAGGCGGTTTTGGAGGCGGTGAATCTGGCGGTGGTAATGTTGGTGGACATGGCAACGGTGGCTCTGGAGGTGGATTTGGAGGTGGCGTCGGTGGTGGTTCTGGTGGATCTGGTGGTGGTATTGGAGGCGGCGTTGGAGGTAAGTTATGATCACTGAATATTCTTGCACACATATTTTTTTTTCCCACCTAAAACATCATGAAAAAAAAAAGAATGTTTTTTTATGTTTAAAATTCTCTCTCTCTCTCTCTCTCTCTCTCTCTCTCTCTCTCTCTCTCTCTCTCTCTCTCTCTCTCTCTCTCTCTCTCTCTCTCTCTCTACTCCCCAAGAGAGACATCTAAACGACTCTTTGATCTACTTTGCAGGTGGCTATGGGAGATAGACACCAACCCTCTCCTCAACAGCCAATAAAGGATCATTGTTTGAAAATTGATAAACAGGTTGTTTGCTTGACCCTCACTGATCATGGTACATAAATCTAGTGGTGTAATTATGAAACGTGATGTGCAGTAAAATACTTGAATACTGTGACAAAAATACTGCACTGGCATGTATAAGTTATGGTGAAAATCATTATCCGTAAAGAAAATAACATAGTTACAGAGTTTGGTAGATGGATAGATAGATAGATAGATAGATAGATGTTCAAGAGATACATAGATAGACAGCATTCAAACAGATGAATAAAGAGAGATAGAAGAGCATAGAAATGGATAGTCAGACAGACATAGATAGACAGACAAACAGATAGATGGATGGATCGGAAAATAGATGGTTAGATAGACTTAATGATAGAGAGATAGATGGATAGAGAGATAGATAGACTGATAGATGGATAGAGAGATAGATAGACTGATAGATGACTAGCTACATGTTCTCTTTGGGTGTAGATGCACTGCATTTCCCTAAACCTTGTTGGTCATATAAAGAAAAATATTCTATGGCTCAGTGTCTCATGAATACCAACCTCAAAAAATGTAATATTCAGTGAAAAAAAAGAAAAAAGAATCAGAGAAAAACAAATGACACACGGTGCATATCCATAGGGTAGGTATATTTCGAAAATGTATTTCGAAAATCTGGGTCAAAAACTCAAGGCAGGGATTCGGTATTGTGGCGGAATTGAAATTTCCGAATGAGAAACACGATTTTTTTTCTTCAAAGTTTGATCACCAAAGGGAGAGCAGTGTGTGTGTGTGTGTGTGTGTATGAGAGAGAGAGAGAGAGAGAGAGAGAGAGAGAGAGAGAGAGAGAGAGAGAGAGAGAGAGAGAGAGAGAGAGAGAGAGAGAGAGAGAGGTAATAGGACATATGATTTTCCAAAAATCTTAGTACTGAAATATGACTGAAATTACGGGAATATTTTCGTGAATCTCACTTATTTTGTAAAAGATATTAAAAGCCTCTGGAATTAATAATGATAATGATAGTAATGATAATAATAATGATAATCATAATATTGATGAAAATAACCATACTACTGCTGCTACTTCTACCATTACTACGACTACTGCTAATTTATAATAATGATAATGATAATGATAATGATAATAATAATAATAATAATAATAATAATAATAATAATAATAATAATAATAATAATAATAATAATAACAATAATAATAATGATAACAATAATAATAACAATAATAATAATAATTATAATAATACTGATAATAATTATAATAATAATGATAATAACAACATTAATGATAATAATAATGATAATAGTAATTATAATAATGATAGTAATAATGATAATGATAATGATAATAATAATAATATGTAAAACAATTTTCATACACACATGATGTGAACCAAAAGTGAACAAGAGACCACCTATTTTCTTTTAACCAGGCTCTCGCTGAGGTTGCCAAAGAGCAGTGTAAGGTGCTGTTAATGGACAGGACCAGGGTATGTGTACCGTCCTGGGAAAAACATGGAAAGGTCTGTGTGGGGCCTGGATGTAGAAAGGGAGCTGTGGTTTCGGTGCATTACACATGACAGCTAGACACTAAGTGTCAAAAGATATGGCTATTCTTCGTCTGTTACTAGATCATATTATACAACACACACACACACACACACACACACACACACACAAACATATCCACCTAAGAGCCCAATACATTGCAGTTGCAGGAATGATACCATGAGCACAAACATCAGATCTGCGTCAGTAGTAATGGGACACCGGAGAACGGAATGTCTTGACGAGTCTTTACACACACACACACACACACACACACACACACACACACACACACACACACACACACACACACACTGTATATATGATAGAAATTCTGCAGTTCATTACTAGGGCTGTATTCACACGAAAACTACATTGCTATCTGAAATGTCATCCCCCATCACAAAATTAAACTATTCCTCCCTAGACACAAGAGTGTTGTTCATTGTGAGAGTTGTTTGCTCTTGAAAACGAAAGCACTTCACTTTGTTTATGGCTTTTGGATGCAGGATTGGGATTTCAGTGGTTGGTACATGGACGAGAGGGTGTTTTCGAAGTGGAAATATCATAAAGAAAATATCTTGATTATTTGTGTAAGAAGGGTTCATTCGAGTACTTGTATTAGAACGTAGGTAAATGTCATCAAAATACTTCTTTACCCTAAAGATTCAGTACAGTTTTCATAGTAAAACATTGTGTATAGAATATCTTGGCTAAGACTACACATTCTTAATTATGCAATTCAGTGATAGATACAAATCTGGCTTTGGATATGAATGGTTAAGCGGAGGAAATACGTGGAGCCTAAATCAGTTATCAGTGTTTACGGTTATCATACAGTAAACGGGAGATGGGATGATGCATTATCACTGAAGCCATACTGAAATAAAGGTTAACAAGATGAGACACAGAAATGCTTTTTAGGGGCAGTTAGGCCAGAGGGCTGGAGTGTCTATTAAGCATTGCTATAATGAGACCCTTTCATCTAGAACTTAAGAAAATGAATGAAGTAAATACAGTATATTTCATACATATGTTAGGTACGACGACGATGGTAGGTCTAGGTATTTAAAGATGATAATAAGAAAGGACAAGAAAGAGTGAGAGAAAAATAAAGGTTTTCGAATGTTGTAAGAAAGGGATGAAGAATGTAGGCTATGAGATTATAAGTAGAGCTTATTAGACGAGGAAGTGAGAAAAGACGCTAACTTCAATATCTGGGAAACAACTTTTTGTTTACATCCCATCCCTTACGTCTTTGATATACATTTTCATCCCCAAATAAGAACAGATAGAATATTTGGATAAACCACCCATAAAATGATATACTATTTATTTTCTATGTATTCATTTTCATCGAAAAAGAAAACGTCTTGTTGAAGGGTCACTTATGTAACTTTCAAAGCTTCGTACATGTGGATGTATTCATAAAAACTATGCGGTTTATTGCGCAATGCATGACTGTCCACACACTATCCCCAGGACTATTCACACTCTATCCCCAGGACTGCTCACACACCATCCCCAGGATCATTTCTATACAGATGTATCTTTAAGCAATAAGTAATAACAGAGGAGCAAAGAGAAAATGGAGAGGTTCGGTGACAACATATTAGTAAAAACTTATTAGATGTTGAGCTACTCTACGTTGTTAGATCTCTATCCATGATCATTATCTCCTTCTCTGTCTACACTGGGAAGATATACCATAGAAAAAAAATGTCATAGAGCAGACTGAAACATTTATGGATACAGCTAAGATAGGCTGAACACAAACATGTGAGTGATGGTTTTCTTGTTCCTGAAATAGGAAATCTTAGTTACACACACACATCTAATATATATATATATATGTATATATATATATATATATATATATATATATATATATATATATTCATTATTCCGCCTACTTATGTTTGAGATTGAACCCAAGACCATTTGATTGGGAACCAGTGAAACAAGAATGTTATACCATTCAAATGATCCTGGGTTCGATCCTAAGCACAAAGAGGTGAAATGGTGTATATCGGTTTTATATGTCAATCAAAGCTTACATATACGTATATCTCCTTTCAACAACAAGGATTCGAACCACGTCCCAACTGTATGGTAGCTGGGAACGCTATCCACTCGGCTATGCTGTCAGTAATAGTTAACGAACCCAGTTTCTACAAAAAAATGGGAAATGAATCTATGAATGAACTAGAACGTCTGCAACTTCAAAATGACGTACAAAAACTAAAGGAATGACCTCATAGGTGGCAAACGAATTCTAATATCGGTAAGTGCAAAGTTTGACATATCGGCAGCAAAAACGTACAAGCAAGTTACAGTATGACTTCTGTTGAACGACAAAAGGTAGATGAGGAAAAAGACTTCAGTGTGATAACCTCTGGTGACCTAAGACCAGGTAAGCAGTGCGCAGAAGCAGAGAAAAGAGCGAACAAAATTCTTGGATTCGTAGGGTAAGGCTTTTGAATTTAACCAAGTCCAGGAAAATCATCCTAAGTCTTTATAGTTTTCATTGGTTCGTCCCAATCTTGAACATGTGTTTAGATTAGGTCACCCTACTTGAAAAGAAATGACATAGACAATGGAGAGAGTGCAGTGCAGTGTACAGCTTGAGAAACAGATCCAACGAAAGCAGACTGAAAGACGTGAATCTATTTCGCTTAAAAAAAAGAGAAGGTTAAAAAGGGATCCAATGCAAATGTTCCAAAATATCATACGCTTTGAAGTTCTTAATCTATCAAGTTACTTAAGACTTGATTCGTTTGATTTGTCTCGCAGTAATGGATACAAAGCTCATGGGCAAACATTTTACCTCGAATGAAGAGAGGTCATTTTTCTTCAACAGGATTGATAACGTATGATACAATTTGCCGACTAGAATGTCTGAAAGCAGAACTATAGACACGTTTGAAAATAGACTTGATAACTATTTTCTCTGAAGTCCACGACCTACATTATGTTCGCCTCATTAGCCCACATTGACAATTTTGCAAATGAATTATTCTCTTTGAATTATCTACATATCTTTTTACGTCTTCCTTCAGACATCTGTGGGGGTTTTTAATATCTCTCCACGATCACTGAGAGTCTTTTAGATTGTTTTGTATTCCGCTGTACTTCGTGACATTCTGGTCACATCATGTTGCCCCAACAACATCTTTAGTTCCCGCGCGCATTCTCTCTTGTTGACGGCCGACCTCACGCGGCCTGCGACAAACAGCATTAGGAAACTGTTTACCCGCCGAAACAAATCGTTGTATCCCTTCCAGCATCATATACATGAAGCTTTAATGAGCCCCCTGGAAGACCTTGAAGCGAGAGATTAAAGGAGGAGATGTCAGGCATCACGTAGCATTTCACTGGGGGGGGTCGAAGACATCTCACCCACCGCATCGGACGAGGGGTCTTCGAACAATCTTCTCCATGTGACGGTCAGTCAGTCAGTTGCCTCTCCTCTTACTGCTATCTCTGTTTTCTCGGTTGTGCAGCTTGTGCTTGTGTCCAGATTTATGGTGACTCGTAGTATAAGAAAGAGTCCGCGGACGCGTCTCACAATCTGGTCTCCAGCACACGCTGAGGCGGATCTGTATTTAGCCCTTTGTCTCTTTTCTCTGCTTTTCGAGACAGATGATACGGAACTGCTTCGATCAGGCGTGTCTTAGGACTTTCGTCCGATACTGTGTGCCTGGGTTAACGACAAGATCAACGAACGCACATATCAAGTCTACTTATCAGTCTATTTGATAAAGGAGAAAGAGAGAAGCAAAAGACGTTTGTATGGCTCATTCTCTCCAATGACATCAACACTCAGGAAGACCACCCCCGATCCTGGTTATGCAGGTGGTGATAGGTGGCGATCATCATCTATACGAACGAAATACGATTCACTGACATTAAAGGGAACTTAAGTGCTCATCGATCTTATATATTCTTTGGTCTTATGAAATCGGAGAATCCAATTCTACGACCAGTTCTCCTATAAGTCTAAGTAGAGGAGAATTTGTCGTCTCTCCAAAATATTTCTGGGCTTATGAATTTGATCTCCCCCTCTCTTTTGTTTATAAGTCATCAGCCGATACTGGAACATACCAGAGGTCTTTCCAGTTCTCAGGACTTCCAGGGATTCGTGTGGATACAAACGAAATTCAGATGGCGTACTGGATACATTCACCGACATAAGAAGTGTGGAGAAGATGTATTTAAACGTAGGATCCGTTTCACATATCAAATCTACTTTCTCTCATCTTTACTTCAAGATAAACTCAATCCAACGACAAAAAATGGGAGCCGCATCTCTGCTCAACTAGACTGACTCTTATTGTTATACATCGATATACACATACGTTTTCTTCGAATAAACTTAACAGCAAAATGCCTTTCTCTATCACATTTGCCATAGTTTTGAAGATTCTGTTCCAGATGCTGATGTAACATAGGGAAATTATATATATATATATATATATATATATATATATATATATATATATATATATATATATGTGTGTGTGTGTGTGTTACACCTTTGGCTTTGTCTCCATTTTAGACGTGATACCAATTTTGGTGGTTCTGGCATACTTTTGAGATCTTGGTTGGTGTGTTTAGAATGTGCTTTGCCAGTGAACCGTCCCTAGAGATGCAGCGCATAGCCACACATCACACCCTCATTTACTTTGTGTTTTGTACTGACATCATCTTCCGGGACACTTTTGTGTAAATCATCTCACTCCATTTCCAGAGAAGGCATAAGTTACATTACGTATATATGAATACTAAGCTATGTATATAATCGGTTCCACTGGAGCTAAATGCGAGTGGAAGTTAATCAAAGAAATGGAAATGAAATGATAAATGAAGAAAAAAAACGATACCAGTTACACTCACCAGGTTTCTGAAGAACCTGTCTCACGGAAGTCGCTACGCCACTTTCCGCGACGTCTGGCAACGACGGAAAGACGAGTTTTACTGGACTGAGTGAATGATGGTCAAGCGATGAGGAAGAGCAAGAGGGAGAGCAGCTGTGTCGGGGAGGAACTATGAACTCCAGGACGCCCGGGGGTAGAAAAGCCTGACCAGCCAAGCAAGCAAGTCTTGCGATGACAGATGTGAACACTTGTGGATCATGAAGACACAAATCATATTAACTAAACCATCAGACACACAAATTCATTCGACTTAGACTGTCGGTAATGTTCGTAAGAGAGACCGTATGATTCCAAATATCCTTTGTCTGTCTACCCTACCCAAGGCTGAACCACGGTGGCAGGTCCCACAATATAACTCGAACGTGCAGTAGTTACATTACTCCCAAGCAAGACTACGTGAATGTAACACTGGGCAGCTCCTGTGCAACAGTGAGTACAATGTTCAATATGTACGTGTGCATCATACTCACTGTCGTAGGTCGTGATTTAGATTTAGATCGATGATGTATTCTGAAAAAGACATTTATGATTGTAATCTGATTACACTTAAGAGTTTACGTTACATTGAAATTTGAAACGTCAGAATAACGTCTTAACATCAAGCAAGTATAACTAATTAATCAGTGTGATTAATTAATCAGTTTATTCACGTAAAGCTTCGATAGGTCCCAACCACTTAAGGAACATGATGATTACGAATCATAGACAAGTGGTACATCATTACTGCATTCAGACGAGGATGACTTAGTGTCATTAGCGAACAACTTCATCATTTCTTTTGTTCCTGCATCATCAGCAACACATATAATAGCATCCCAACCTCACATTAATGCCACCGTAAGTGACATCAGTACAACCGACAAATCCTTGCCACTACCACTACCTACCACCACTTCCTGCCACCACTACCACCAGCAGTGCTACCAACTACAACAACACTGTTACCAACACCACTCGACATGTTACCAAGACTCTTGCTACAATCACACACACACTTACAACAACCACATTTACTATAACTTTTGTCACAACGACCACCTCTGCAGGGAAGCACGCCACTAACTTCATCACAACCTTTTTGTTTTTTTCTGTCTCTTTCGTCTCCTTCACAACCACCCCTGCCAGTAGTACCACTAACATTCAGTACCAAGAAAAACAACTTTTTCTCTAGACTAGACTACGCTCGCATACTTTAAGTTAGGAGTGAGGGAGTATTGGGGAATGACGGGTGCTGGAAGTGTCGGTGATAATAGAATAACAAATGTTGAAGTTGAAATCGCTAATGGCAGTCTTTCTCGTCTGTATTCAGTTGTTCGCTAATGACAATCTTTCTCGTCTGTATTGAGATACCACTTATCTGTGATTCATATAGAGCATGTTTTTAAATGATAAGGACCTATCCTAGCTTCTGAATTCAGTAATGAGATATCACTTATCTATGATTCGTATTCAGTATGTTTCTTAAGAGGTTGGGATCTGCTTAATCTTTACGGAAATAAACTGATCGATTAGTCACACTGATTAATTAGCTACACTGATTAATTAGTCACACTTATTAATTAGTCATACTTGCTTGATGTTAAGACGTTATTCTGACGTTTCAAATTCAATGTAATCTAAACTCTTAAGTGTAATCAGATTACGATCATGAAAGTCTTTTTTTTTCAGAATACATCATCGATCTAAATCTAAATCACGACTTACGACAATGAGTATGATGCACACGTACATATTGAACATTGTACTCACTGTTGCACAGGAGCTGCCCAGTGTTACATTCACGTAGTCTTGCTTGGGAGTAATGTAACTACTGCACGTTCGAGTTATATTGTAGGACCTGCCAGCGTGGTTCAACCTGGGATGGGGTAGACAGACAAAGGATATTTGGAATCATACGGTCTCTCTTACGAACATTACCGACAGTCTAAGTCGAATGAATTTGTGTGTCTGATGGTTTAGTTAATATGATTTGTGTCTTCATGATCCACAAGTGTTCACTTCTGTCATCGCAAGACTTGCTTGCTTGGCTGGTCAGGCTTTTCTACCCCCGGGCGTCCTGGAGTTCATAGTTCCTCCCCGACACAGCTGCTCTCCCTCTTGCTCTTCCTCATCGCTTGACCATCACTCACTCAGTCCAGTAAAACTCGTCTTTCCGTCGTTGCCAGACGTCGCGGAAAGTGGCGTAGCGACTTCCGTGAGACAGGTTCTTCAGAAACCTGCTGAGTGTAGCTAGTATCCTATCTTTCTATACATATTTTTTTTTTTTATCAACTTCCACTTGTATTCATCTCCAGTGGAACGGGTTATAGATGGGCGGTTTAGTATTCATATACGCAAGTAATGTTATGTTACTCATACCTTCTGACTGTCGATAAAGTATGCTTCCACTTAGACTCGTGCATTGGAAATAGAATGGGGTGATCTACACAAAAGATCACGGAAATACAAAACACAAAGTAAATGCGTGTGTGATGTGTGACTATGCGCTGCGTCTAGGAACTGTCCACTGGCGAAGCACTTTCTAAAACACACCAACGAAGATTTTAAGAGTATGCCAGAGCCACCAAAATTGGCCTCACTGGCGACAAAAAGGCAAAGGTATAAGATGTTCACTCTATTCTCTGGATTACGTCACTTCCACAACTGCACCAAGCAACAGTCTTTCCATTCTCTACCGTCTCCATTACATCCTCAACAGCATTACCCTCTCAGCTTCACATTTCACAGTGCCGCCTTTATAACTTGCCCCAAGATCCTTCGCTATGGCCACGTTGACACACATCATCTTCATCATCACCAGGACTACGATCTCTGACGCTGGAAACACAGCTTCTCACATGACGACCACAACATGCCAAGTCTCCAACACACCCACCAGATCCCATAGTGTCGCTACCATCAACATGGTTGATGACGTGTCGTCCTTATAGCCGTCTTCCCAAGACTGCGACGTTTTCCTTCATAAATGAAGCAATAACATTCACCCCGTCAACATACTCAAGACTGAGGTAGGAAAAGAAGGCAAATTGCCGTTTTCTTTGATGTGATGATCACTATAGAATCTGATCACTTATTCTTCAAGATCTACAGGGAAGCCTACCAACGCTGAGAGTAATATTCATCATTTTTCAGCACATGATCATTCTGTAAAATGTCTGTAGTTTTGTTTATTTTCTTTTTTCTAAAGAGCATTCCACATATGTGATCCCACATATTTAGATGAGAGTAACCATATAAGACAAACCTTTAGGCAGTTATGTTATCCCAAGCGGTTTGTGAACAAGGCTTATTGGAAAGTCAGGAAGATATTTTATACATCTAGTGAAAAAAAAAAAAAGTGGCGTTGCCCAATTCTCCTTATTTAACGTAAGACAGGTACTCAGTGTTTCTAATGTTGCCTCCCAATATAATAACACTATCAATAAGACCTTTAATCAAAAGTAAGAGAAAGTATTCGAAAAATGGGAGTGTTTACGCCGCTGAATTAAGTCATGAAGAGTTGTATACATTGGCCAGACCGGTGAAAGGGAAACGTCATTTGGTAAACAAGTGACTCATTCGGACAGTCACTTGTTTACCAAATGGCGTCCTAGTTACGTCTCTTCATTGTATATCAACTGACTATTATATTTCTCTCTTGTGTCTTCCCTGATGACGTGATTATTACACGAAAGTGCACTTGGGAACTTATCGTGTTTCATTTCGCCGTGGACTCATGGGAATATACTTGATCACGCGCTCATTTGTGATCCTTTCCAATATATATATATATATATATATATATATATATATATATATATATATATATATATAAAGTGTTTTAGATATCTGGGGGTGGATCTGGCAGTGGATGGAACCATGGAAACGGAAGTGAATCATAGGGTGGGGGAGGGGGCGAAAATTCTGGGAGTCTTGAAGAATTTTTGAAAGTCGAGAACATTATCTGGGAAAGCAAAAGTGGGTATGTTTGAAGAAGTAGTGGTTCCAACAATGTTGTATGGCTGCGAGGCGTGGGCTATGGATAGAGTTGTGCGCAGGAGGGTGGATGTGCTGGAAATGAGATGTTTGAGGACAATATGTGGTGTGAAGTGGTTTGATCGAGTAAGTAATATAAGGGTAAGAGAGGTGTGTGGAAATAAGAAGAGTGTGGTTGAGAGAGCAGAAGAGGGTGTTTTGAAATAGTTTGGTCACATGGAGAGAATGAGTGAGGAAAGATTGACCAAAAGGATATATGTGTCGGGGGTGGAGGGAATGAGGAGAAGTGGGAGACCAAATTGGAGGTGGAAAGATGGAGTGAAAAAGATTTTGAGTGATCGGGGCCTGAACATGCAGGAGGGTGAATGCAGGAGGGTGAAAGGCGTGCAAGGAATAGAGTGAATTGGAACGATGTGTATACGGGGGTCGACGTGCTGTCAATGGATTGGACCAGGGCATGTGAAGCGTCTGGGGTAAACCATGGAAAGTTTCTGTGGGGCCTGGATGTGGAAAGGGAGCTGTGGTTTCGGTGCATTATTACATGACAGCTAGAGACTGAGTGTGAACGAATGGGGCCTTTGGTGTCTTTTCCTAGCGCTACCTCGCACACATGAGGGGGAGGGGGATGGTATTCCATGTGTGGCGAGGTGGTGATGGGAGTAGTTAAAGGCAGACAGTATGAATTATGTACATGTGCATATATGTATATGTCTGTGTGTGTATGTATATGTGTACATTGAGATGTATAGATATGTATATTTGCTTGTGTGGACGTGTATGTATATACATGTGTATGTGGGTGGATTGGGCCATTCTTCGTCTGTTTCCTTGCGCTACCTCGCTGACGCGGGAGACAGCGACAAAGCAAAATAAATAATATAATATATTCATGTATTCAGAGATTCTCTCTCTCTCTCTCTCTCTCTCTCTCTCTCTCTCTCTCTCTCTCTCTCTCTCTCTCTCTCTCTCTCTCTCTCTCTTCATATTATCTACCTTCTCCCTCAAGTAAGAGCATCCTTCATCAGGCAGAGGTGGTGGGTAAAGGACATTCAAAGATGTATATTATATTTACTTTATGTAGACTTACACACCAGACGATCATTTCTTTGTCTTCTCTCTCTATCTCTCTCTCTCTCTCTCTCTTTTCCTCGTTCAGCTGAGTGTGGAAATCACATATCGTATTTTTTTGGCTAGGATGATCCATTTTCTAGCTTTCATCTATCGTGCTAGAGGTGTTAAATCCGCTCTCCGTGGTCGTGAATGGTAAAGGCTCGCAAGTATAAGGTATGGAAAGCACCCTTTTGTTTATAGATCCGTAGACACAAATTTCTCGTTCATGACGCCCTTCTTCACCCAGTCATATGACTGATTGCTGTTGACAGCCTACCGCCAGTCTTGAGGTCCAGGGAGCAGTCAGCCTGCGACTTTAGTATATTTGCAGCGGTGGATCTGTAAAATGGATTTTGTGTTCAGAGAAGGAAATGAATCGACTCTTGTTCTAGGGAGGGAAATGCACTCATTTGTTGATGAGAAGGAGAGGTGAACAAAAGGGATGCTCTCAATATATACCTAGAAATTTGGGAACGATGGCTGGTCCTCCTTGAGGCAAAGATACCTGAGAACACTTCGAAGAGGTGAGGGTCTTCAGTTACACAAGACTTGAAGGAAAAGGTTAGATTAAAAGTACCAACCATCCCCCAACACCTCTCCACCCTTCTCTTGATTGTGAATAAGTGTATTTCACCTGTGATAATGATGATGATGATGATGATAATGATGATGATAGTGATAGTGATGATGATGATGATGATGATGATGATGACAATGATAATGATGATGATGGTGATGATGATGATGATAATGATAATGAAACTTGAATATTGGCTAAAAAAAAAAAGGAATGATTTAGCTGACATACTCTGTTTATGGCATTGGTTTGAAACAGAACTTATGAACGAGTGAGGCCATTCTCTGAGTCTGTCAAAGACAACCATTATTCACCACAAGATGAAAAACAAAGGCAACAATCAAGAGTATAGAAGCCATGATAAAGTTACACAAACAAATGCAAGAGTATAGAGGCCATGATAAAGTTGAAAAACAAAAAAAAAAAGGTAAGCGTACATAGGTCATGAAGAGATTACCCAAACGCGCCCGAACTGTACAATTCGATGCTGTGGACTTAAACAGCGGCGAACCACGAGGACTGATAGACTCTCCTTTTGAGAGCGTCTGAAGAAGATGATTATACTTACGTCGCTGATTAGTCGCGCCGGCGCCCACGCCACCAGAGATCGCAGCATCACCGGATATAAAGCCTTGCATGTCTGTAAAGGAGACACAGATAAGTTCACTCGAACCACAGGCGAGAGAGAGAGAGAGAGAGAGAGAGAGAGAGAGAGAGAGAGAGAGAGAGAGAGAGAGAGAGAGAGAGAGAGAGAGAGAGAGAGAGAGAGAGAGAGAGAGACTTTTTCTATGAACTCTTTTGTGCTTATCTAGGTGCAGTGCCCAAACTTGACAAGCATTTTCTAGTTTTGGCCTTATGTAAGTGGCAAGCAGCCTAACTAATGTTTGACTCAACCATCTGGTGCAAGCAACACACACCATACCACCTGACTCGACCATCTGGTGCAAACAACACACGCCGCACCACCTGACTCGACCAGCTGGTTCCAAACAGCACACAATACCACCTGACTCGACCATTCAGTGCAAACAACACACACTTTACCACCTGACTCGACCATCCGGAGCAAACAACACACACACACACACACACACACACACACACACACACGGTACCACCTGACTCAGCCTTCTGCAGAAGGAGACTTACGTGTTCGAGCCCCAGCGCCGGCGTCTGCTGCTACAGATTCGGTGTCCACCTGCAGACCTCCTTCTCCCACCAGCTGACCGCCGTATTCTGTGGATGTGGCAAGATAAGAGACATCAGTGGTCGTGATACGGTAGACGGTAGAAGAGGAAGAGGAGGGGAGGGATGAGACGGCAGACGAACTGATTAATAGGGTGACGGACTTGGGTGGGGGAGGTAGAAGCATGGAGACACCGAAAAGAAGATATGGCGGTAGATGGATGTATGACGTAAGAGCAAAGAGAAGGCAGAGACGAGATCGGTAGATGGGTAGATGATCAGACATGGTAGTAGACGGGTAGATGATCAGACATGGTAGGTGGGGGGGGGGCAGAAATAATTGATAAATAGAAGAAATGGCATGAGGGTGGGGAGAGAGAGAGAGAGAGAGAGAGAGAGAGAGAGAGAGAGAGAGAGAGAGAGAGAGAGAGAGAGAGAGAGAGAGAGAGAGAGAGAGAGAGAGAGAGAGAGAGAGAGAGAGAGAGAGAGAGAGAGAGAGAGAGAGAGATGGACTCCCTAACGTATCTCTCTTAAAAAGGGTCGAGGAACTAAGTAGTTCACATAATAACCGGGTCTGACAAGGACTGAGCATAAGTTACCAAAATCACATCACAAAACACTTGAAGCTTATGACAGCACTGGCTGTCGTAAACGCGAGAAGGAGCCTAAGAACGAATCTAAATCCATTCGCCTCATCCAAGAGATGTTACCTTGGCTTTACAAGAAGAGGTTTAAGAGAACATAGAGTTGTCTCTGTTTGTCGTTTAGGGTTTGATTACGAGAACGCAGAGCGTGAGTGAGGCCCGCGTGGAGCCAGACGTCATTTGTCTGACATGTAGTGGAAAATGGTACACTGGTGAGGTCATGGTACACTGGTGAGGTCATCATATTACTTACGACTGCTACTGGCGTTGCCCTCGTCGTTGACAGCGTTGGCCGCGCCCGACAGAAAGCCACTGTTCCTCAGCATCGCCTCCAGTCCTGCATGACGGAGAACATCTGTCATCACCACATGGGTCGGAGATAGTCGCTCAGGCGGTACAAGGTGTTAAGAAATGTAAATAGTGTGGTCACCTGTGGTTGGTTCGTGGGCGTGTGGTCGTGCTTCGGAAGGTCAACAAAAGGGGAACACACGAGCAGACTACGAGTGCGATGGTCCATCGTGGGTTTTACATGAGTTTACATGAGAAAGACAGACGACAGGAGGCCTGATTGGGCCCACGACTGGGGTGTCTGGTATGTAAACAAAAGGGGCCAAGGATAGCAGTGAAGAATGGGGTAAATCTAGAGACGCATAAGGACAGTATAGGATATGTAACCACAGGAGAGAATGGATGGGTTGTTGTTTACGTAAGTAAAATCACTGTTAGGGATGTATTGAAGGGATGTAGTGGGAGGTAGACTTGCGGTGATAGTCTGATGGGACACGGTGTATCGAGGGTGGCTTGGCGGGATGCGTGTTGGGAAGATGTGGTGGCATACGTGGGAGCAGTGAAGCTGGCAAGGAACGCGGCTGGAGGGAACTCAACTGTGTGATAAGGAATAATTGAGGATGTGTATGAGGGTATATGTGTGTGTGTGTGTGTGTGTGTGTGTGTGTGTGTGTGTGTGTGTGTGTGTGTGTGTGTGTGTGTGTGTGTGTGTGTGTGTGTGTGTCTGTGGTTATATACATTACCATTCTAGCGGGAGCTGACCTGAACTAGTAAGGCCACTGGAGGTGTCGGACTCGCTAGACGTCTTCGTTTTGGCTTGACCCTTCTGCTCGGCCGTGAACGCTGCAATGACAGCACAACACAACATGAGGTCGTGTGGAGGAAGATACATTTCCTTCCCACAAATTTTGGTTTTAGATTCACGTGGTTTGCGTGTGTGTGTGTGTGTGTGTGTGTGTGTGTGTGTGGTTGGGTGTGTGTGTGGGTGGGTATGTTTGTGTTGATGTTCTATGCTTACGTCCGTCAATGAATAATGGTGTGCTTAGTGTGCAGTGACTGTATTTTCTTCTAGAACCACAATCAGCTACAGAAATACGTCCACATGTTTGTATGGGGCCGAAGCTAAACAGTCTTATGAATCTTTTCAAAAGTCTTTTCATCATCTAACAAAGTAATCTCTCATTTCTCTCTCTCTCTCTTTGTATATATAGGGTTTATAGGATACAGCCTTATCCCGCACTCCAGAGAATAGATCAGATTTCCCCATATATCCTTAAGGCTATTATATTCGCAGTAGTTTGGTCAAGTAAATATCCTCTGTCTCCACACTAAGGTTTATGGCAGCGTCTTAATCCTTTTCATGACAGATGCTCCATCTGTGACGTGCAGTGTGGCTATCCTGTGTCTTGATAGTGTTGATCAAGGCAAATATCGTTAATCACTGATATCTTTATCGTAGGTAAGAGACGACAGGTGTGCTGCATAGTTCATCAATTGTATTACAACGTAGGATCGCACCAGCTAATAAGTTCCTTACGATATTGGCAAAGTTATGTATTAAGCGCAGGTCTCAATATCATCATATGTTTGGTTCATGGGCTATAAATGGTATGAACCAAAACTATATGCTGTTGATCCTTTGACAGTCGATAGCGATGATCTTTTTTTTTTTTCTTCTTGGTTTATATGGCATTGAATGTATGTCGTTTCTTTTTTTTTTTTTGTACCAAAATTAAGACTTGGTAGATGGAAGTGTGTATTCTTGTTGTGAAGGGGAACGTTCTTAACGGATAAAATTGAATCTCATATGGTAAGAGAAGCATGTATCGCACGACTGTCGGAGACAAAGGGAGGATCCGATCTTTGAAAAAAGAGTTAAACGCTATGATATTGATGTCTTGATGGCCAATTACACCTATATCTCGAATGTGTCCAATAATACCTATATCTCGAATGTGTCCAATAATACCTATATCTAGAATGTGTATGTAACTACAGGGGGCTACAGAAACAGGCTGACTCTACTAACAACTTTGGTGTGTAAGTTTTGTTTTTTTCAGATTATCCCACTGGGGGATTACTGTCTCAGAGAGAGAGAGAGAGAGAGAGAGAGAGAGAGAGAGAGAGAGAGAGAGAGAGAGAGAGAGAGAGAGAGAGAGAGAGAGAGAGAGAGAGAGAGAGAGAGAGAGAGAGAGAGAGAGAGAACATAAAGACCCATGATTCTGTCAATTCTATAAACAATGCTGCTTGCTGTACTTGCCTAACAATGCTTTGTAGTACGACAGAAATGCGTCTCATGACTTACAGCCGGTGTTCATGGTGATGGGAACGGTCCCTTCGCCAGGAGGTAACTGGAGGGCTTCCCGAGGCAGACGTGTCAGGAGCAGTACTGTGTAGGCGTCCGTCAGAGGCGCCATCACCATCACCCCCGCCAACACCAGCACCGGGAAGGCTTTCTAAGCGTTTCATGTCGGTGGAGAGAATAAGGAATCAAATGAGATATTCTTTTTTTTCTTTACGACTTTTTCTTTTTGTATATCTTTTGACGAGATATTTTTTTCCCCTGAATGATTATAGTATTCGTGTTGTTTCGTCGTGTGCATTACCTTATTTGTGTACAGTCGCGGACGAAAGTCCCATGACGCCTGATCGAAGACGTTTCCAAACAGTGTCTCCCGACGGGATGTGACGAGAGGAGAAGACTCTGGTACTCTTTAAAGACTAGCTATGGGAACTTTAGGATCGAGGCATCCCAGGACTTTTGTCCACGACCGTATATATATATATATATATATATATATATATATATATATATATATATATATATATATATATATATATATATATATATATATATATATATATATATATATATATATATATATATATATATATATATAAAGACACACAGATCAAGGGGGAAAAAAAGAGGATCATTTACCTCGCGTATGTATACAATAAAACTTACTTTATGAAATCAACAACAAAAGGGACTGACCATTGCGGAGAAGACTTAAAGGAGAGGCCTTGTCGGATCCGGTAGCTTAGATGTCTTCAACCCCTTTGGAAATGCGAGGCGTTGCCTAGGCTCTCTACCTTAAATCCTTCGCTTCAAGGTCTTCCAGGCAGCTCATCTTAAAAAAAAGATATTTCACGTCGGTGATGTGGAAGAAAGAGGTAATGATTTGTTTTGGCGGATAACCCGTTTCATAACGCTGTGTCGCTGGTTGCGTGAGGTCCACTGGCAACAAGAAGGAATTGGGGACCGAAACTAATGGCCATACCGTAAAGATGTTTTCAGGGCGCGGGCCTGATCGGGGAGAGGAAGTCGTGACATTTTGCCCAAATCATCTTAGCTCTCTGCCAAGCCCCTCCCGAGCACCGGCCGTCGCCCATGGGAGTATCAGACATCTCAGCATTAAAATTTATTCAAACGTTCGCAAGGATGTGGGGATACAACGGGATGTCTTAGGCAATGACATTAAGCTATGACCGTCGGCCAAACAACGTCATCATCTAGTTATCGGAATGATGATAAGATTAACAATGTGGTCATTGATAAGTTTCATGTGTCTCTCTTGCCCGCGGGTCAATCTGTGTTTGTTGTATGATAAGATATACAACTGCATAACTATGATGACACACCTATAACCTTACATTGTAATGATAAGAATTGGTTATTCATGTAGCTCCATTAATGACCCAATGTAGATCTTTCATCGATGATAATCTTCAGTTGGCAAAGAAACCATTTCATAAAGTTAACCCCAAACCTGAACTTCAAACCAAGATTCTTTTGGTTCTCCCACTTGCTGATGATTTTATGTTACTCCCCAGGTTGCCTAAATCCCCTAATGTGAGTTTAGACTTCAGCATTAACAATATTTTTATGAATTTCTTAATAAAAACCTCTTTAGAAAAATTCTGTGGGCTGTGTTTACAAAATACCGTATAGTAGCTGCAATGTTTTATACTGGGGGGGGGGGGGATTGGTAAGGATCTCTGTGTTAGACTTAAGCAACATAAATATTGTATAAGAACAGGATAAGCATCAAATGCATTGTTTGATCACGTTAAAGGCCATGACCATTGCATTTACTGGAGTAATGCAAATTCAGTTACTAACTGTAACTCCTACTAATAGAAATGTAATTGAATCTTCTCTTATCAGAGGCACAAAGAATGGTAACGTGAATATTAGGGAAGGTCTATGCAAACTGGATAGCTCTGTCGTCAGCAAAATTTGTAAACGCTTCCCTGTCTTGTCCACATAAAAAGGAAATAATTATGACTTGAACACCATCAACCGGAAACTCTTGTGTACCAACGACGTTTTAGCTCCGCCTCTTTTTTGTATATAAACTGAATGTTCTAAGTCTTCTGTCTCATTCTTGTATCTCCCCTGACGATGTAATCATTACACGAAAGTGCATCTGGGAACTTATCGTGTTTCATTTTCTTTGTGGTTATCAGGAAGTACTAGATCACGAGCACCACTGTGAGCTACTGCAACATATATATATATATATATATATATATATATATATATATATATATATATATATATATATATATATATATATATATATATATATATATATATATATTTTTTTTTTTTTTTTGCTTTGTCGCTGTCTCCCGCGTTTGCGAGGTAGCGCAAGGAAACAGCAGAAAGAAATGGCCCAACCCACCCCCATACACATGTATATACATACGTCCACACACGCAAATATACATACCTACACAGCTTTCCATGGTTTACCCCAGACGCTTCACATGCCCTGATTCAATCCACTGACAGCACGTCAACCCCGGTATACCACATCGATCCAATTTACTCTATTCCTTGCCCGCCTTTCACCCTCCTGCATGTTCAGGCCCCGATCACTCAAAATCTTTTTCACTCCATCTTTCCACCTCCAATTTGGTCTCCCACTTCTCCTCGTTCCCTCCACCTCCGACACATATATCCTCTTGGTCAATCTTTCCTCACTCTTATATATATATATATATATATATATATATATATATATATACGAATAAAGTGTATATGAGCGCGCACCTTCAAAGAACATACAAACCTCCAACAGCCAGGATCGAACCTGGGACCCCTGAGCGAGAGGCAGGCATGCTAACCGCTAGGATATGGGACTGTATAATAGGAAACGACTATTCGAAATACTAAGTATTCGAATACCCTTCGTCTCACAATGGTAAGCAACGGGGTCTATCGGTTGTTTCCGAACAGACGCCATAGCCAGCTAATAGCGTTTTACCGAACCTAACTGTACAACGCGGAGTTATATGAATACGAATAAAGTGTATATGAGCGCGCACCTTCATAGAACATACAAACCTCCAACAGCCTGCCTCTCGCTCAGGGGTCCCAGGTTCGATCCTGGCTGTTGGAGGTTTGTATGATTTATATATATATATATATATATATATATATATATATATATATATATATATATATATATATATATATATATATATATATATATATATATATTTTATACTATTCTCCATATCGATTAAGATATCAAAGAAATCATTTTATAGAGTTGAGCCCAAACCTCCCATTGACACCAAGAATCTTTTAGTTCTCCGTTTTAATAACAATTTTAATTTACTTCCCATGTTGCTTAAATCCTTTAATGTAAATGTTGCCTTCAATAATACTATAATTGATGTTAACTTGAATAATACTAACTTAATGCGGACGACAGGAACGGAAGAGCCTAAGTTGCATCTTGTACCCCAAACTTAGCAGAGAACTCCTTACACTTTGGCGATAGTCGTGATGTTATCATCGTTTTCTATATATCCTGATCTTAGTTAGCACACACATACACACAACGCAAAGCAAGTTTGCTACCTTCAGAAAAGCAATGTCAAGTATAGTAAAGGAAGGAAGTTCCTATGCAATTTCGATAATGAACTTACCGGAAGGAATTCAAGATGCGTTTGGCACTCTTGAGAAACACAGACTCACAGTAAGTGGAACATACCTTGTTAGTAGGGGAATTCAGTAATTGGCTGGCGTGTTTATACTTGTAACCGCAGCATGTAGACTTCTGTCCCTCGTATCCTCAAACAACAAAATTACACAATATCAAAAGAACAAATAGTAATTGGATTGTGCTGACTTTGCATATCGGAAATGATCTCTCTCTTTCTGGGACATGTGGCACGGGGGGGAAAAAAAACAACCAGGAAGTTAGAGTATTTTGAAAAACTGCAAATGATCAGGTGGCAGATGTAAGGTGTTTGAAACGTGGAGATATGAGTCATGGCAAATGGTTTGGCGAAAAAAAACCAGAAAACAAAAGACGATGAAGTGTTGAAAATCTTGCACAGAATGAAGTATGGAAGAACGGCTACAGTGGACAGGATTGCAATTAAGTACCAAGAAAGAAGATAAGAGTATTGATTGAGTGTTGGCAATCCAGGATTATCTGTGCACGTATACCTTAATGCTGTCTGTATAAGTGTGTTGAGTGTGCTAATCAAGATGTTTGGGAGAAAGGACTTTGGGAGGGTTATGGCACACACAGAACACAAGATTGAGTAACTCAGTGATATATGTTCTTTTAACCTCTGTGTGAGCGAGATGATCTGATGCCCAACACAAAGGTTGGGAAGAAAGCATTCTGCATCTCTGTATTTCCTGCATGCTGTAGAAGGCGACTGAAAGGGGATGAGAGCGAGGGGAAATGAAAACCCTCCCCCTTCCTGTATTTCAATTTCCAAAACATGGAGCAGAAGAATCAGCTAAGCAGGGAGTGCTAATCCTCCTTGAAGGCTTAGGCTCGGGTGTCTAAATGTGTGTGGATGTAACCAAGATGAGAAGTGATAGGTAGTATGTTTGAGGAAAGAAGCCTGGATGTTCTGGCTCCAAGTGATATAAAGTTCAAGGATAAAAAGAGAATGTTTTGGAAATGTCTCACGAGTAAAGTCGGGTTGGTGGGTTGGTGAGAGGACAAGTACGGAGGAAGGAGTAACACTACTCCTAAAGCATGAGTTGTGGGAGTGTGTAATAGAGTGAAAGGAAGTAAATTCTAAACTGATGTGAGTAGACATGAAATTGGCTGGCGACGGATGGGCAATTATTAGTGCTTATGCACATAACAATGAGAAAAAAGATCATGAAAGGCAAGCATTTTGAGAGCTGCTGTGTGAGTGTGACAGCAATTTTGGTGCAAGAGACCGGGTAATAGTGATGGGTGATTTGAATGGGAGGGTGAGTGACGTGGCAGTTGAGGGTATAATTAGGGGGAAAAGAGTATTCAGTATTATGAATGGAAATGGTGAACAGCTAGTGGAGTTGCGTGCTGAAAAAGGTCTGGTAACTGGGAATACCTGGTTTATTAAGAGGGACATGCACAAGTACGTGAGTCAGATATATTGTCAGAGGGCATTATTGAATTACGTATTCATTGATAGGGGTGTAAAAGAGAGAATTATGAATGTAAATATCCCTAGAGGGGAAGCTAGTGGAAGGTCTAATGACTCTCTTTAGGAAGCAAAGGAGAAGATTTGCAAAGATTTCAGGAAAAGAAGAAACAATGTCAGTGAGAAGAAAGAGGTGAAAATAAGTGAGCTTGGAAAAGATCCTTGTGTGAGGAGAGGTTGAGTGTAAAATAGCACATGTACGTACCTATACATTTCAACGTACACATACATATACATACACAAACATATACATATATACAAATGAACACATCCACACTTGCTGCTTTCATCCATTCCGCCGCCACCCCGCCGCACATGAAATGACACCCCTCTAACCCAGCGCATGCGCGAGGTAGCGCTAGGAAAAGACAAAAAAAAAAAAAAAAGCCACATTCGTTCACGCTCAGTCTCTAGCTGTCATGTGTAATGCACCGAAACCACAGCTCCTTTTCCACATCCAGGCCCCACAAAACTAATCATGGTTTGCCTCAGACGCTTCACATGCCCTGGTTCAATCCACTGACAGCACGTCGACCCCGGTATGCCACATCGTTCCAATTTTCTCTATTCCTTGCACGCCTTTCACCCTCCTGTATGTTCTGGCCCCGATCGCTCAAAATATTTTTCACTCCATCCTTCTACCTCCAGTTAGGTCTCCCACATCTTGTTCCCTCCACCTCAGACACATACATCCTCTTTGTCAATCTTTCCTCACTCATTCTCTCCATGTGATCAAACCATTTCAACACGCCCTCTTCTGCTCTCTCAATCACGTTCTTTTTACCACACATATCTCTTACTCTTTCATTACTTACTCGATCAAACCACCTCACACCACATATTGTCTTCAAACATTTCATTTCCAACACATCCACCCTCCACCTCACAACCCTATCTATAGCTCACGCCTCGCAACTATATTGCATTGTTGGAACCACTAATCCTTCAAACATACCCATTTTTGCATTCAGAGATAATGTTCTCGCCTTCCACATATTCTTCAACGCTCCCAGAATCCTCACCCCCTCCCCCACCCTATGAATAACTTCTGCTTCCATGGTTCCATCCGCTGCTCAATCCACTCCCAGATATCTAAATCACTTCGCTTCCTCCAGTTTTTCTCCATTCAAACTCCTCTACCAATTTACTTGTGCCTCAACCCTATTGAACCTAATAACCTTGATCTTATTCACATTTACTCTCAGCTTTCTTCTTTCATATACTTTACCAAACTTAATTACCAACTTTTGCAATTTCTCACCCGAATCAGCCACCAGCGTTGTACCATCAGCGAACAACAACTGACTCATTTCCCAAGCCCTCTCATCCACAAGAGACTGCATACTTGCCCCTCTCTTCAAAACTCTTGCATTCACCTCCCTAACAACCCCATCCATACACAAATTAAACAGCCATCGAGACATAACGCACCCCTGCCACAAACCAACATTCACTGGGAATCAATCACTTTCCTCTCCTCCTACGCGTACACATGCCTTACATCCTCGATAAAAACTTTTCACTGCTTCTAGCAACTTACCTCCCCATCATATACTTGTCACACCTTCCACAAAGCATCTCTATACACTCTGTCATATGCCTTCTCCAGATCCATAACTGTCACATACAAATCTATCCGTTTTTCTAAGTATTTCACAGATACGTTCTTCAATGTTTAGAAGACGAAGCATGTATCTTTCTACTGCTGCATGATCTGATGGGGCACAGTGCAGATTACAAAGCATCCGTCCAATTTTCTATCATTCATGTCTACGTGTCATCGCCAAAACCCCATCATTCAACGCGCTCCTTAATCACAAATACATCTCCAAGCATCGACACACACACACACACACACACACACACACACACTCGTTTCCTTCAGAAAACTGACACCTTAATGTATATGACATTAAAGCTCATTCCTAATTAGTTTATTGAAATTTCCTCGTTTCTCTCACGAATGGCACCCCCAAAACCCCCCCCGCCCCCGCCCTCACCCAGGTGTCGAAAGGCTCCGTAGAAGACCTGAAGGAGTTTACGGAAAGAAATACCTAATCGACCAGCAAGAATGTCCCGCCTTCCTCGTTAGACTTAAGGTATTCCTCTGTTGTTGACCTCCCACCTCACGCAGTAAAACATACACCATCGCCAAACTACTTATTCACCAACAGAAATAATTCTATATTTTTTTTAAACACTTATGACTGGAAACTTTTAATGAGCTCCCTGGAAGGCCTTGGGAGAGAGAGATTTAAGCTAGGGAGGCCAGCTATCACGGTGCATTTCCCAAGGAGTTGAGGACGTTTAAGGGACCAGATCCAACAAGGACTCTCCATACACTCTGCTCAACGATGGTCAGTGCTTCTGCTCAGTGTCATTTCGTTTATGCAAGGTTACGTGGCTTATATTTCTGATTTTTTTTTTTTTTTATGGACAATCGGGCTTAAAATAAAAGTCAAGGGATACGTATGATGATTCCATAATCAAGCCTTCCCAAAACGCTCGTTCTAGGCTGTTTACTGAGTTGAAGCGTCTGTCTCTCCTAATCTAAATTAGTGATTCCAAACATGTTTTTTCGTCATTCCACCTTTTCCGCAAACTTACCTTCACTGTAATACCCGTTTCACTTGATCTCAAAATAGATAACACTGGACTGAGTATATATATATATATATATATATATATATATATATATATATATATATATATACATATATATATGTATGACAGCTAGAGACTGTGAACGAATGTGGCCTTTGTTGTCTCTTCTTAGCGGTACCTCTCGCGCACGTGTGTGTGTCTGTGTGTGTGTGTGTGTGTGTGGGGGGGGGGGGGGGGGGGTTGTCATCTCATGTGTAGCGGGGTTGCGACGGGAGTGAATGAAGGGTGCAAGTACGAATCATGTACATGTGTATATATGTATATGTCTGTATATATATATATATATATATATATATATATATATATATATATATATATATATATATATATATATATATATATATATATATATATATATATATATATATCTTTTCTTTTTCTTTCATACTATTCGCCATTTCCCGCGTTGGCGAGGTAGCGTTAAGAACAGAGGACTGGGCCTTTGAGGGAATATCCTCATCTGGCCCCCTTCTCTGTTACTTCTTTGGAGAAAAAAAAAAAAAAACAAGAGGGGGAGGATTTCTAGCCCCTCGCTCCCTTCCCTTATAGTCGCCTTCTACGACACGCAGGGAATACGTGGGAAGTATTCTTTCTCCCCTATCCCCAGGGATAATATATATATATATATATATATATATATATATATATTATATGGGAGGGTATTGATTGAGAGGGTGAAGGCATGTACAGAGCATCAGATTGGGGAAGAGCAGTGTGGTTTCAGAAGTGGTAGAGGATGTGTGGATCAGGTGTTTGCTTTGAAGAATGTATGTGAGAAATACTTAGAAAAGCAAATGGATTTGTATGTAGCATTTATGGATCTGGAGAAGGCATATGATGGAGTTGATAGAGATGCTCTGTGGAAGGTATTAAGAATGTATGGTGTGGGTGGCAAGTTGTTAGAAGCATTGAAAAGTTTTTATCGAGGATGTAAGGCCTGTGTACGTGTAGGAAGAGAGGAAAGTGATTGGTTCTCAGTGAATGTAGGTTTGCGGCAGGGGTGTGTGATGTCTCCATGGTTGTTTAATTTGTTTATGGATGGGGTTGTTAGGGAGGTGAATGCAAGAGTTTTGGAAAGAGGGGCAAGTATGAAGTCTGTTGTGGATGAGAGAGCTTGGGAAGTGAGTCAGTTGTTGTTCGCTGATGATACAGCGCTGATGGCTGATTCATGTGAGAAACTGCAGAAGCTGGTGACTGAGTTTGGTAAAGTGTGTGAACGAAGAAAGTTAAGAGTAAATGTGAATAAGAGCAAGGTTATTAAGTACAGTAGGGTTGAGGGTCAAGTCAATTGGGAGGTGAGTTTGAATGGAGAAAAATCTGGAGGAAGTAAAGTGTTTTAGATATCTGGGAGTGGATCTGGCAGCGGATGGAACCATGGAAGCGGAAGTAAATCACAGGGTGGGGGAGGGGGCGAAAATCCTCGGAGCCTTGAAGAATGTGTGGAAGTCGAGAACATTATCGCGGAAAGCAAAAATGGGTATGTTTGAAGGAATAGTGGTTCCAACAATGTTGTATGGTTGCGAGGCGTGGGCTATGGATAGAGTTGTGCGCAGGAGGGTGGATGTGCTGGAAATGAGATGTTTGAGGACAATGTGTGGTGTGAGGTGGTTTGATCGAGTAAGTAATGTAAGAGTAAGAGAGATATGTGGAAATAAAAAGAGCGTGGTTGAGAGAGCAGAAGAGGGTGTTTCCTTCAAACATACCCATTTTTGTTCTCAGAGATAATATTCTCGCCTTTCACACATTTTTCAACGCTCCCAGAACTTTCGCCCCCTCCCCCACCCTATGATTCACTTCCGTTTCCATGGTTCCATCCGCTGCCAAATCTACTCCCAGATATCTAAAACACTTCACTTCCTACAGTTTTTCTCCATTCAAACTTACCTCCCAATTGACTTGTCCCTCAACCCTACTGTACCTAATAACCTTGCTCTTATTCACTTTTACTCTCAGCTTTCTTCTTTCACACACTGTACCAAACTCAGTCACAAGCTTCTGCAGTTTCTCACATGAATCAGCCACCAGCGCTGTACCACCAGTGAACACCAACTGACTCACTTCCCAAGCTCTCATCCACAACAGACTGCATACTTGCATTCACCTCCCTGACAACCCCATTTATCAATTCATTCTGTGAGAGGAGGCAGATCATTTATGTGTGTTTGTTCTTTCCATGATATCGACACACAGAAGGTCTTTCCGGTGCTGGTTGTGGCTGTGGCTTTGGTGATGTCTGTGACGGATGCCTATCCCTTAGGCATGCCCGGTACCATTCCCGTCGCGATGGACACTGCATGTAAGTCACACTTTAACTTCCCACAGAGTTGAGGCAGGTAAGACAACGATGAAAACTGATACTAGAGGAATCCTACGTGATCAAAGATCTCTCTCTCTCTCTCTCTCTCTCTCTCTCTCTCTCTCTCTCTCTCTCTCTCTCTCTCTTCCCCCCCCAATACTAACGGTAACACACTGTACTCTCTATCAAATCCTAGGGTTGATGTCAGGTCATATCATTAGTGCCCACTTCTACTCCACGGGGGGATTATGATACCCCGCCTCACAGCTGTCTCTGTGCTTTTAAGGACTTCTATAACTGTATCTCTCCACCCTCCCCCTCTCTGTCTGAGGATGTATTAAACGAAACTTTTCACCGTTTTTATTTTCTCTTTCCAGTGGTGATTGTTGCATATTTATATATATATATATATATATATATATATATATATATATATATATATATATATATATATATATATATATATATATATATATATATATATATATATATATATATATATATATACATATATATACATGTGTTCCTTTTGTGCTGAGGAACTTAAAAAAGACGTCTATAATTCCAGTGTTTGCTGGTCACCAAGAAGGAAATGCCCAAACCAAAGCGAAAAGCGTCTCCGACAGCAGAGGACAGTCCAACGCAGGTCAGGCACAGTCAGAGTGTGATTCTAAGTACACATTCACACACACACACACACACACACACACACACACACACACACACACGAGTACATAGGGAGCAGTTCTTTCAAACATGCTTTGTTAAACAACCTGGAAAAGAAAATTCTTCTTATGAGGTAATATTTTTTTTTTCTATAAACCCAATTTTCTTGCTATTGTCTATTGTAAGTTTCTTTCTAGAGGGATTATTAAGGTGTTTTCTATTAATCTGTCCTGCATCTATCTTCAATAATAAGTGAGGTTGGTTGGTTGGTTGGTTGGTTGGGGTTACAGAAAGTCTATCAAGCGCCTCAGTCGTTAAGATAATCAAGATATAACCAGCAAATGGAAAATCTTGAACGACTTTTTCTGGTGTTCAAGATACTTCTAAGACCATACATGGCCTCCCAATATATATGTATATATATATATATATATATATATATATATATATATATATATATATATATATTCATTTATCTATTTATTATACTTTGTTGCTATCTCCCGCATTAGCGAGGTAGCGCAAGCAAACAGACGGAAGAATGGCCCAACCCATCCACATACACATGTATATACATAAAAGCCCACACACGCACATATACATACCTATACATTTCAACGTATACATACATATACATACACAGACATATACATACATACACATCTACATATTCATACATGCTGCTTTCATCCATTTCCGCTGCCATTCCGCCACATATGATATAGCACCCACCCCCTTTTCCCTCGCGTGCGCGCGAGGTAGCGCTAGGAAAAGACAACAAAGGCTACATTCGTTCACACTCAGTCTCTAGCTGTCATGTAATAATGCACCGATACCACAGCTCCCTTTCCACATCCAGGCCCAAAAAACTTTCCATGGTTTACCCCAGATGCTTCACAAGCCCTGGTTCAATCCATTGACAGCACGTCGACCCCGGTATACTACGTCGCTCTAATTCACTGTATTCCTTGCATACCTTTCACTCTTCTGTATGTTCAGGCCCCGATCGCTCAACATATTTTTCATTCCATCCTTCCACCTCCAATTTGGTCTCCCACTTCTCCTCGTTCCCTCAACCTCAGACACATATATCCTCTTTGTCAATCTTTCCTCACCCATTCCTTCCATGTGACCAAACCATTTCAAGACACTCGTTTCTGCTCTCTCAACCACACTCTTTTTATTACCACACATCTCTCTTACCCTATTATTACTTACTCGATCAAACCTCTTCACACCACATATTGTCCTCAAACATCTCATTTCCAACACATCCACCCTCCTCCGCACAACCCTATATATATATATATATATATATATATATATATATATATATATATATATATATATATATATATATATATATATATATATAAATATGTATATATTAATGACGATGATTGCTATGATTTAAGGTAAAATGATATAATCGTAAATGTATCGCTACTTATTACCACGTCTGCTTAACAAGTATTTTGCCACTACCTCTC